>NC_065452.1:77109671-77299654 GCF_917563875.1 Diabrotica virgifera virgifera | reverse complement strand
GGTAAGTTAGGTTCAATCGAACTATTTTTGGCCCCAGAATGTGTGGTAGAATTTATGACCAATCTTTTCGGGACACCCTGTATATATATATATATATATATATATATATATATATATATACGTCTTCATATCAAGGCGAGATCCGACTAAATCGAGGACAACCCGAGATCCACCAATAGGAAATTAATTATTGGAGTATATTGTTCATAAGTATCTTTATAATTAACATATTAATCATGGCACACTTAGAGGGGAAAAGATTTTTGTACTTAAATTTTTCTGATAAATTTACAGCGAAACGAGATCCGTCGCTGAAAAGTAAAGGGGAGGACTTATATACGAAATTTTAGATATTTACCGTTCAACGCGAGATCACACACTGATGCCAGCTCTAAAGAGTATTAGTCGAGCGGTTGGAGCTCGTGTTGTATTGTATATTTCCCACGATATAAAGATATATAATGGGCGTAACTTTTAAGTATCTCTTCTTTTGTGTCTTTAAAGTCTACGATTGACCTTTCAGAAAGTTCCTTAGTTTTATTACATACATAAGGGTGTGAAAAAAGAAAAAGAATACTTGACAAATAATAACCATTTAATAATGATAATTATTTGCAATACAATATTTTAAAACTATACATTAATATTCTTAAAAAACACTTACTACGAAACCAAAATGTAATTATTATATTCTTAAATAATACAAATTGTTACAAAATAATTATTTAAATGATTGCTTGTTTTAAAAATACATTACAAGAAAGTAAAATTTTTTATAAATATTATTAAAGTTTAAAAAATAAAATAACTCAATATGTAATTATTATTTGATAGTTAAAAAATGATTTTAAGTAAAATGATTTAAAAGATAAAAAGAAACACACATAATTTTCAGGGTCAACTCCTAATTGCATGAAAATTTGGATTTAGATTCTACCCATACCCACTTCAAAGTTGAATTTGTGCCGTTGATTGCTTTTACTTGGAGGGTGAAAAAATATACGTTTAAAATAAGTCCGGAAACAGATCTGACTAAGTTTAAGCAACTTTTGTTCTATAGAGTTTTTTTAACTTAGGTACTAGGTTAATTTGGTAGTAGGTACTAGAGTCACTTGCGACTAAAAATATTTACTTTTCAACAAAAAAAAACACGGTTTTCTGCGGTTTTTCGCAAATACTCAAAAAGTAAGTATTATATCGAAAAAATATTCTTGGAAAAAATGTAGCATATAAAAAAAACGAAAAAATGGTATATTCTTAGTCTATAGAACCAGTAAAAGTAAATTTGTAGCTCATAAAAAAGACGATCTTATCCTTCAAATTCCAAATCAAATATTTTAACGTGATACATATTACCAAAAAATGAAGCTCTTTTCGGGGAAAACCCATTAAAATTTTTTTAAAGTGTTAACAAAAAGCTTTATTTTATTTTATAAAAGTTATATACGGGTAGGAGAGACAACGGAACGAATTTTCGAACTTTTAAACAGACGACATCCCAGATTTACCAATTTCTGGACAATTGATCCAAAGGCTGGATTCTAACAACGAAACAGTTGTGGATTTTCAAGTTTTCAATGAGAGTTAGAATGAAAAAACATTAGTGACCTCGAGTATGATGGTTTGGAGAATTTGGCTGGTTATATCTGCCATAAATTGAAGGACTCCAGTATTCAATCCGAAGATGTTTCAACGTACACGTGGGTTGATCATTTGCGTGAGTGTGGTTTATGTAAACCATCAGACACTCTCTTGTCATATATTAAGTAACTGGAGACAATTTTTCCTTCCACATGAATGGTGATTCCATTTTGGTAACTAAAAATTATTTAGAAAACCTTATGTCCAAAAGTGTAACTGTAGACTGTTCTAACAAAGCGAACAAGTTATTTTTTAGGTCTCGGATGTACTTCCGAATTAAAGAATTAAACAAGTCTCTTAACAACCTGACATTGCGTAAAAGAAAAATTATGAAAAGTGCTACATAGTTGCTGAATGTACGTCTATTTCACATGCACAAAATTTAAATAAAGTGCATGGCATGAAAACTGTAAAACTTATTTTTGTCTTTTCCAAGCCTCTTACTTAAATCTGATGAAATACATTATTTAAAAAATAAAAAATTTTGTTTTTTTATCAATCCATTAAATTTATGGTTTTATTTTGGGGCTTTTCTTCCCCTTGGTAAAAATTATATTTACTAATGTGTAGGCCACTAATCAATTTTTGCCAACTAACGAAATATAATAATTTTAGTAGATATCGATTATATGAATATTTTTATTTTCCGGATACCAATATAATCAAGAAACTGGGAATTTTACAAATAACTGAAAATCAATTTAAATAAAAGTAAATAGTTTAATAATTTTCCTCTAAACTATAAAAATCACTTAGTTTCTTTTAGTCATAATTCATTCATTTGTACTATTCTCAAATTTCATTCGCGTTCGTATTACGAACGCATAGACGGGACTATGCTTTACTCTGTTGTTAACGTCATGCGCCAATCGGACGAGCTTACGTAACTAGAATATCAGGGTGTGCATATTTCCGGGTCCCGGTGAATTCGTATCTATTTTAATCCCCATCCTAATTACAGACCAACTGGCAACTCTGGTGCGCAGGTAATTTTTAAATAACGCATTAACTACCGGTGAATTGGTAACTTTCATTTTTTAAGTATTGTTGATAATCTAATATCGGTATTCCAGGTATTTAGCGCTGCACTCCTAGAAAATGGAAAAAATGTCACAGGAAGTGAAACCGATGATGAAACGAAACGCAAAAGAGAAAACTTGGATGATTGTTTTAATAGAAGTAAAATTAAAAAACGGTCACCAAGCAAAGCAGGCAACGAAAACAAGGAAGACATGGAAAATGTTATGATTACAATAATGAAAGAGCTAATGAATAAAAACGATGAAATGCTTCAGGAAATAAAACCAATAAGGAAAAAATAACAACAAACCAATAAAGAGTTAATGGGTGTAAAAGCAGAGAAACAAAAACTAAAAAAAGAAGTAAAACAGCTACATGAATGAATGGAGTAACTGGAGAAATTTAGCAAAAAGAAAAGCTTGATCGTAACTGGGTTGAAAGTAGAAACAAATGATTATAAGAAATTAAAAGAAGAAATGGAAAATTTCAGAGCCCAAGAGTTGCAAATACAAATAAAACTAAGAAGTGCAAAAATAAAAATAGGAGAAACAGTATGCGCAATAGAAACAGAAGCCCTCACGGATAAAATGGAAATCCTAAACAAGAGACGTAAACTAAAACAGCATAAAGATTGTATCTATATAAACAACGATTGGACATCGAAAGAAAAAGAAATACAAAAAGAAATAACTAAAATAGCAAAGGACGAAAGAAGCAAAGGTAAGCAAACGAAAATCGGCTACAAGAAATTAATAGTGAATGGCAAAATCTAGATATGGGACGAAAAGAGAGAACAGCTGATAGAAAATTCAAAAAACTAATAAACGAAGAACAGCGGCTGAAATATGATATTGACATGGCAAAAAAAGACTCGGAAATGCAAACGGTTAACGAAAACAAAATAACGCACACAAAATAAAGAAAGAATCTCAATAAGAAGAAAAGAACAAAACCCATTAGAATGGGCTCTTGGAATATTAGAACCATGCTGGCAGCAGGTAAGATGCAAGAAATAGCTCTTGAAATGAAAAAATACCAACTAGAAGTCCTAGCCGTACAGGAAATACGATGGAAGAAAGAAGGAAAAATTGAGAAGAAAAACTTTAGCATGTATTATTCGGGAGAAAACAAACAGGGAACGAATGGTACGGCATTTATGGTGAACAAAAAAATGAGGGAAAAACTGATACAATTCAAAGCAGTTAATGAAAGGATATCTTACATAAGAAAATAAACAAGCCCACATCTCGATAGTCAATTGCTATGCAGCCACCGAAGAAGCAAACCAAGAAGATAAAACAGAATTCTAAGACATCCTGGAAGAAATCTGTGAAAATATTCCGAGGAATGACATATTAATAATATTGGGTGATTTCAATGCAAAGATCGGAAAGGAGGACTATAATCGTAATGTAGCTGGCAAAGAAACCATTCATGAAACTACGAATGATAATGGAGGAGAAATCTGCAACCTAGCAGCAGCAACAAATACATATATAATTAGTACTGGGCATAAACATAAAAAAGAAAACAAAATAACATGGATGATACCAGGAAGAATGGATGGAAACCAAATAAATCATACTCTAATTTCGAAAAAGTGGACACAAATAGTACAAGACGTAAGGTCATATAGAGGGGCAAATGGAGGCACTGACCACATATTGTTGATAGCTAAACTTAAGATGAAAATAATCAAAGCAAATAATCATAAGGAAGGAAAAAGAAGGAAATGGAATATAGCCAATCTAAAACGCAAGAAACAAAGCAAAAATATACAGAACAACTGGAACAGAAATTGGGTCAGTACGAGCACATAGAAATAGAAGGAGAATGGAAAAACATAAAGAACAGCATAATAGAGACAGCAGAACAAATAATAGGATTCCAAAAAAACAAAGAATCGAAAGAATGGTTTGATGAGGAATGTCACCAAAAAAGTCAACTGAAGCACCTCGCAAGAAACAAATGGCTACAAAGTGCCGAACAGGAACAACTGGACCAATATAGAAAAGAAAAACAAGAAGCATTGAAACTCTATAGAAGAAAGAAGAACACATGGATCTCTGAACAAATGCAAGAATTAAAAACGAATAATAAAGACAACAAGAAATTGTTCGAATAGATAAAACAACAACACAGTACCAAAAAATCTGTCACAAAAATAAACAAAAAAGATTGGGAAAAACATTTCACGGACCTATACAAAAACGACAATAAGGCATATTCAGAGGATGTGGATATAAGAGATAACAGAGATGAAGAGGAAGTCGCACCTACTTATTAGGAATTCATGGAGGTATTAAAACAACTAAAAGTAAACAAAACACCAGGGCCAGATGAAATCAACAAAGAACTGATCATCAACGGCGGAGAGGAGCTCACGAAGCGAATGCACAAGTTAATGGTTACAATTTGGAAGGACGAAAGCATGCCCATAGAATGGAAAAACGGACACATCGCACCAATCTTTAAGAAAGGAGATCCAACTAAGTGCTGCAACTACAGACCAATTATGCCACTAAATACAACGTATAAGATATTGACCACAATTATAAGAAACCGACTAAATCAATACACAGAAAAAATTATAGGACCATATCAACAGGGTTTTAGAACAATAGATCAAAGGAAGATCAACAATAGATGCAATACACGTACTGACACAAACAATTGAAAAAAGCTATGAACATGACATAGAATTACACATACTATTCATCGACTTCCAACAGGCCTTCAACAGCATATACAGACAACAATTATTAAAAGAAATGAAAAAATGGAGATACCGCCAAAATTAATAAGACTAACTAGAATGACAATAAAAGACAACAGCAAAAGTTAAAACAAATGAGGGCGATACAAATGACATCAAAATAGAACTTATAAAGAAAAATAAGATAATAAGACAACAGACAACAGACAAATAGAAAAAGTAAGACAAGGAGACAGTCTGTCAACGACAAACGACACTATTTAATATCGCTCTAGAAGGAGTAATTAGGGACACAGGGCTGAAAAAGACAATTATTCAAAGCTCAACACAGATCATAGGATATGCAGATGAACTGGGACTGGTAGCACGAGATAAAAAAAGACTAGAAGAGGCACTTTTAACCCTGGTAAGAGAAGCAAAGACGAGAGGACTAATAATCAATCAGAATAAAACAAAATATCTTATAAGCACACGAGACAATGTAAACAGAATAGCAGAAATAAAGATAGGTGAAAATACATTCCAGAGAGTAGATTGCTTCAAATACCTGGGGGTGATGGTGGACGGCAAAAACGGAAGGAGTATAGAGATAAACGACAGAATTAAAGCAGGTAATAGACTATATTGGAAATATCACCAACTACTCAAGGACAAAAACCTGAGCAAAAAAAACAAAATCAAAAATATACACAGCAGCAATCAGATCAGTGATAGCCTATGGAGCAGAAGTAATGTGCCTTACGAAAAAAGACGAAGAAAAGTTAAAAATAATTGAGAGAAAATTTATAAGGATACATGGCCCAGTAAAGACAGAAACAGGGGAATATTGAAAGCTGATGAACCATGAAAGAATAAATATAAATAAAGGAGAAGATATAGTAAAATTCATTAAAGCACAAAGCCTCAGATGGTTTGGGCACACACAAAGAAGAGGGGTAGAAGAACTGATCAGGAAGATAATGAACTGGAAACCAGTAAAAAATAGACCAAGAGGAAGACCAAAAATTAGATGGGAAGATCAACTGCTAGACGATATATCAAAGATGGAAATTGCAAACTGGAGAGAAAAGATTCAGGACCGGAGAGAGTGGAAGAAGATAGTAGAGAGGGCAAAAAAACATCACAACCTATGAACTAAGACCTAAAGGAAAATCGGACTAATTTACCGCGTGAAATGGATTAAAAGAGCTCATATTTGAGCGAACTATACTCGGACAAGAGTGAACGGTCCATATAATAATTCCAGGTATGTACCTGTATAAATTACCCTCCTTGAAGTTGGTGTAAAAGGTATTCACCATTTATGTATTGTCTTTTGGAAGGATTACTAGAGAAAATCCAAATAAATTTTGAAAAAATGGCTGAAATCGCTGAAATTCTTGTAACAGATTCCATAATGAGTGTACATGGGTGGTAAATGATTTTAAATTTCACTTAAAGAAAGTGCTAAAAAGTCTAAAACATTTATGGTACTGTTCTGCATCTGGTTTCCAGGCAACCTGTTATACCGACGGTTAGTTTTTTTAATATTTTGAGTAGTAACTATGTTGGTTATCAACAATTTGATGTCAAAAATGCACATTTTGCCATTTTTTGTCTACCAGTAAGAAGAAAAATATTCAAAACAAAATTTAAGATAACCGCATTATAGAGCATGTAAAACAATTTAAACAAGGTTTTATAAATTTCGCTATACTTAATTGTTGCTTATAAAACTATAAATTAAGTCAGTTTAACGTTAATATAACTTATGTAAAAAATACAACTTATATCTCGATATTACGTGAAATAGCTCAAAGAAATGAGTAAAAATACACGGTTTTTATGACACTCAGTGTAACTACGTAACAATTGTTTTAGTTTCTATATGGACGGAATAACAAAATTTATGTAAATCTGACCAATTTTTTCTCAATTTAATTATTTTTTGACAATTTAAATGAAAAATAGCCGATTTTAAGAATTTTCGTCTATAAGTTACAATGTTTTACCAAAAAACTGAAAAAAGAACCGATTAGTTTATTGAAATAGCCTTAAAATGAGTTGAAGTAAAATAGAATTGGAGGTTTGTTTATCAATAAACATTAACTATTCAAATTTATTTCTTACGTTTTAAGCTAACTACCTGAGGTACCCCTAAACCCTAAAAATGTCATCAAAAGGACGATTTTGAAGCTCTTCCGACTGGATTAAAGAAGCTATTATCGATTCAAACAAAAGTTGTGTATTTTTAATTCTAAATTTCAACTATTTAATTAAAAATAAAGTGTTTCAGTTGAAAATTCAAAGTTGCTACACCCACCGCTTTCGCAGGCAGAATAAGAACCCTGCTATTGCATAAGTATATAGATTTTGAAAAACCATTCAAAAAGCATTCCAAAGTTTTTTCGATATGCCGTCTAGTTCTCGAGATATTTGACAATCGCCTTTCTGGACAGAGCCCTTAAATAATGTAAACATTCTTATTCAAGCTAGACATAAGCCGAGTGAGAGAGCTGACCGTGAAATTCATTTGCGATGTTTCCAAATTTACCGGATCTCGGGTTGTCTGCAAAATATATATTTACCATATACACAACGGATCGCGCGCGCTGCCCTCTACAGCGGATTTAGTGGAACCACTGCAATATAAAATTCACCAAAAGGGGTGCAAAATGAGGTCCAGACAAAAATCGATTTCCTTGTACCCTAACCATTGTTACATCGAGATGTCACTATATACACGTGAATACAAGGTGAGATCCAAAATCGGATCTCGCCTTGCAAAACGGATCTCATCTTGTATAGCTTATGATACAAACGGATCTCGCCTTGATATGAAGACATATATATATATATATATATATATATATATATATATATATATATATATAAATCAAACAGATGAAATAGAGAATGTGGAAAATCCCCTTACGAACAATTATATATATATATATATAAACTTCTTACTGCAACCCTAATAAACCACTTGTTTGTTGATATTGACAGTCACTAATATCCAGTATTTCTTATATATATATATATATATATATATATATATACAAGAAATACTGGATATTAGTGAATGTCAATATCAACAAACAAGTGGTTTATTAGGGTTGCAGTCAGAAGTTTGGCCAGGATATCAAAGAAACACTCTTTTGACTTTTTGTCTAGCTTTCGGGGTTGTTTGACCCCTTTATCAAGACTCTGTAATATAAAACAAAAATGTAAGTATTGTAAAATATTACATTGTTTTAGTAAACCTACTAGTCGTTGAGATTATTAAAGAGAAGCTTGATGATGCTCAACATTTCAAATTAACACAAATATTGAAAACAGAAAACAAAGGACACAATACATTTTAAAATTTTTGAATAATTAGCAGAAATACAATAATTATTCTGTCATGTTAACCTACTGATAATGTAAGTCAAAAACTCTGACACATAGAGAACAGAAAGGAGAAACAATCAAATTAAAAAGTATCAAATAAAAAAGTAATTAAGTGTTATGATTATTGTGGTTCTTTTTAAAACATCAGAGGCCCATACAAGGTGTGTTCAAATTCACTAACTGTACTTAAGAGTATGCAACTCATTATACGTCCATGTGTGTTTTGTAAAACAAACAAGTATTTTTATGTTTTGGTTTTTAATGTTGCGCAAGTAGATAACAATATATGTTGCTAAGTTTTTCTATATCTGATTTTTTATTTATACATGAGTTGCTAGATTTTATGCAACACATTTCCACAAAAACGCGTTTACAGTGGTTTGTTTCCCTTGCCAAAATACAGGAACCCTCGAAATTGAACTCATGTTTCAATGTTATAGCATGTTCTGTTAGTGCACATGCATTTATTTTGTTAACTTTTATGTCACTACGGTGACTAATGGCTCTACTATGGAAATTACGAGATGTTTCGCCAATGTACACGTTGTTACAATTGAAACAAGGTATAGAATATACAACATTCGAAGATTCCTGCATAGTGAAGGGATCCTTAGTTTTTGTGTATAACATAGACACCGTTTTCACATTCCTTGTTGCGATTTTTAAGCCATTCACATTTTTGAAAATGTTGAATAGCTTTGGTGTCAGATCAGGAATGTAGGGCAAGGAACCAAAAGTTATTTTGGGTGGTACTACTGATGTGTTGCCACTGTTGCCTGTCAGTTGTCGGACTTCATTATTATGACAATTTCGTCCGTCAGCTGATTGACAAGAAGGAGAACCAAAAATAAGTTTGTTTAGAAACCCTATGGGATAAGAATTTTCTAATAATATGGATCTCAGCTTTTTTAGTCCCCTATCCCTAAATTCCAGGTGCGACAATTTAGTGACTCTACTTTTTAAGGCCAAAACCAAGTTTGTTTTCATCTTAGATGGGTGTTGGGAATGAAAATTTATGAAACGGTTACTAAAACAAGGTTTGCGATACCACTCAGTCTTCAGAATGCCATCCCTGCCACGATGAATGAGCATGTCTAAAAAAGGAATCATATTATCCGCCTCCCTCTCAACCGTAAACTTAAGGTGTTCACATTGGTTATTAAAAGTGTTTAAAACATCAGTTACTTTGTTCTCTGGAACCGATAAAATCAAGTCATCTACATATCGTTTAATAAAAGGTATGTGAAAAGGTATCCTTTCTTTACACGTTGTTATAAGTTCATCCAAAACAAAATTACATAGGATGGGAGATATTTTACTGCCCATGGGAGTGCCAAATATTTGTTTAAAATAAGTACCATTAAACAAGAAGACATTGGAGTCAAATATGAACGTTAGAATTCTAATAAGCTAAATCCGAAACCAGCTTGTTCGCCTTTTGTTGGAGGGTGCACCCTCCAACAAAAGGCGAACAAGCTGGTTTCGGATTTAGCTTCTTCCAAATCCATAACAACAGAAGTTGCTAAATCCTTGAAAATTTATAATGCAGTGGCACCTAGGTTTTATACACTACCTAAAATTCATAAACCCATTATCTCAATGAGGCCAATTGTTTCTTCTATTGATGCCCCTAACAGTAAACTTGCCAAACACCTCACGGATATTCTCACGATTTCCTATAATGAGTCTAACGAATTCTATATTAGAGATTCTTTCACTTTTAGTAACTTCATTAACAATGTTAAAGTTCCGAATAATTATATATTAATTAGTTTAGATGTTGTGTCACTTTTTACAAACTTACCGTTAGATGCTATTCTCAACAGCATCAAAAATAACTGGAATAACATTGCTCCACATACCAAGATTAATTTAGATGATTTCATTAGAATTCTAACGTTCATATTTGACTCCAATGTCTTCTTGTTTAATGGTACTTATTTTAAACAAATATTTGGCACTCCCATGGGCAGTAAAATATCTCCCATCCTATGTAATTTTGTTTTGGATGAACTTATAACAACGTGTAAAGAAAGGATACCTTTTCACATACCTTTTATTAAACGATATGTAGATGACTTGATTTTATCGGTTCCAGAGAACAAAGTAACTGATGTTTTAAACACTTTTAATAACCAATGTGAACACCTTAAGTTTACGGTTGAGAGGGAGGCGGATAATATGATTCCTTTTTTAGACATGCTCATTCATCGTGGCAGGGATGGCATTCTGAAGACTGAGTGGTATCGCAAACCTTGTTTTAGTAACCGTTTCATAAATTTTCATTCCCAACACCCATCTAAGATGAAAACAAACTTGGTTTTGGCCTTAAAAAGTAGAGTCACTAAATTGTCGCACCTGGAATTTAGGGATAGGGGACTAAAAAAGCTGAGATCCATATTATTAGAAAATTCTTATCCCATAGGGTTTCTAAACAAACTTATTTTTGGTTCTCCTTCTTGTCAATCAGCTGACGGACGAAATTGTCATAATAATGAAGTCCGACAACTGACAGGCAACAGTGGCAACACATCAGTAGTACCACCCAAAATAACTTTTGGTTCCTTGCCCTACATTCCTGATCTGACACCAAAGCTATTCAACATTTTCAAAAATGTGAATGGCTTAAAAATCGCAACAAGGAATGTGAAAACGGTGTCTATGTTATACACAAAAACTAAGGATCCCTTCACTATGCAGGAATCTTCGAATGTTGTATATTCTATACCTTGTTTCAATTGTAACAACGTGTACATTGGCGAAACATCTCGTAATTTCCATAGTAGAGCCATTAGTCACCGTAGTGACATAAAAGTTAACAAAATAAATGCATGTGCACTAACAGAACATGCTATAACATTGAAACATGAGTTCAATTTCGAGGGTTCCTGTATTTTGGCAAGGGAAACAAACCACTGTAAACGCGTTTTTGTGGAAATGTGTTGCATAAAATCTAGCAACTCATGTATAAATAAAAAATCAGATATAGAAAAACTTAGCAACATATATTGTTATCTACTTGCGCAACATTAAAAACCAAAACATAAAAATACTTGTTTGTTTTACAAAACACACATGGACGTATAATGAGTTGCATACTCTTAAGTACAGTTAGTGAATTTGAACACACCTTGTATGGGCCTCTGATGTTTTAAAAAGAACCACAATAATCATAACACTTAATTACTTTTTTATTTGATACTTTTTAATTTGATTGTTTCTTCTTTCTGTTCTCTATGTGTCAGAGTTTTTGACTTACATTATCAGTAGGTTAACATGACAGAATAATTATTGTATTTCTGCTAATTATTCAAAAATTTTAAAATGTATTGTGTCCTTTGTTTTCTGTTTTCAATATTTGTGTTAATTTGAAATGTTGAGCATCATCAAGCTTCTCTTTAATAATCTCAACGACTAGTAGGTTTACTAAAACAATGTAATATTTTAAAATACTTACATTTTTGTTTTATATTACAGAGTCTTGATAAAGGGGTCAAACAACCCCGAAAGCTAGACAAAAAGTCAAAAGAGTGTTTCTTTGATATCCTGGCCAAACTTCTGACTGCAACCCTAATAAACCACTTGTTTGTATATATATATATATATATATATATATATATATATATATATATATATATATATATATATATATATATATATATATATATATATATATGTATGTCTAATGCCGTCTTTGGGGACCTTTTTTTGCATGTAATGCTGTTTTTGGGGACTTTTGTCGTTTTCAGGGACCGTCCTTAATAACTTTATGTATATATTGCCGTTTTTGGGTACCATTGGCTACGTCCTCAAAAACTTACCATTATATCGATTGATGTTTTCAAGGACACGCGATATGCTTCCCATAATACAATATATCTAATAGTGTTTTTGAGGTCTCAATTAGGTAAAGCAGTGGGGATGTACTTTAAATGTTTAACAAAAAATGCTGTGCGATTTTTCACTAGGCTTATGGTGTAAGGGGCCCAAAATATTTGACAGCTTCAAATCAGCTGGATTAATGGGACATCAACAATAATTGTAAATTATAACTGTAGACATGGGCCGGTAAAATGTGTAGCCAAAAAAATTGTGCCTAAGTGACAACTGGAAAACCGACATAGGGTATCAATAACTGAGTATTTCCTGCGCAGCTATGATAGTACGGCTTAAGCGAAAAGGGATCCAAAATATTTCTCATATTGGGAACAGGTGGATAAATGTTAACGTTTAGGGTATCGATTGATTGAATAATACAACTTACGACATGACTGGCTATAAACATATATTTTTTTGTTTAATAAACGAACATTTGCATTGTTTTGTATATTTTATTAATAAAACTGGATTTTTTAAATAATTGGTAAATTTAGTGGCCATTAAGTAATTTGATTAACTGATAATCACCGATTATGGTAAAAATTTGTACTATCTGAAGCTAAAACCACAAATTCTCACTTAAAATTTAAAGTCATATTTTATTGTATGATGAACGGTAGAAATAGGTTGTTGGTGCCATTCTACGCATTCTATGGCGATTTTTGATTTACCCTGGATCTTTAACCCTTAAACGCCCAAGGGTGGGTAAAAAATGTCCACCTAATGCGTATTTCCTTGTAACATATTTATTACTATACGTGTTTAAAATTTTTTCAAAAATTATTTATTTTTAAAAATACAGCACTTAATCGAATGTTAATTTGGTTTTACCGATATTTTTGAAAATAAAAGTAATATCGAGTTAAATATGGGTGGCTACAAAAAGTACACCCTTCGTAAAATTGTTACTAAAGGTTTCTATATAATTTCTCGTTGGTAGGAATATAATCCCTATAATTATCTACGTATAATTATATAATCGACAAAACTATCCGCCAAATTAGACAAATAGGCAATTAAAATGGCATATTTATTTTTTTCCCACACGATTACTTAATTTTTTATTAAAAAATCAATTTTGTCAAAATCACAATTTTACCATAAAAATAAAAAAAAATTAAACAACGTTTTTCTTAAAATTAAAAGTTTCACCATTTTTTTTTCTATAACACGTCTAGATCTAAAACTCCACATACACTTCTTTTTGGACTCTATAGTTTAACATAAACGTGATCAAATAGATAAATTTTAAATTTTTTCACTTAATTTTTGCGATTAACTTTGCAGTTCACGAATCTGCACCTTTTATTTTTAAAAATTCATAACTTTTACGAGAAGAAGACTGAAAGTCTACAACAATTTTCATAGTCTTCACAATGGTAAGAGATATGTACTGTAAAAATTTCAGAAAAAAAAATATTAAAATGGAACAGAGTTGTAGTGAGTTACCGTGATTTCATTTTTTTTATTTTTAGGTTAAAATTCCGATTTTGACAAATTTGATTTTTTAATAAAAAATTAAATAATCGTGTGGAAAAAAATAAATATGCCATTTTAATTGCCTATTTGTCTAATTTGTAAAATTCATATTAGAGTTTTCAAAAAGCGTATACAGGGTGAAATTTTTTGTAAGACCCAAACGAACTAATTTTTTAAAGCCGGACCTGATTTTTTTCTAGTTTAAATAAATCAGTTGATTGGGTGGTAACATAAATTAAATATTTGTTTAAAAAAAAATAAATTTTTGTAATTAAAGTTAATTTTTTTAAATCTATGGTTCACTTTACCAAACTTAATTCATAGTCAAATTTGATTTTTTTATAAAAAATTAAGTAATCGCGTGGGGAAAAAATAAATATGCCATTTTAATTGCCTATTTGTCTAATTTGTAAAATTCATATTAGAGTTTTCAAAAAGCATATACAGGGTGAAATTTTTTCTAAGACCCAAACGAACTATTTTTTTAAAGCCGGCCCTGATTTTTTTTAGTTTGAATAAATCAGTTCATTAGGTGGTAATAGTGTAACGATTGACCAAAATAAGAGACACATCGATCTGACCGTTCAAAAATTATGACGAATACAAATTTCTGCCAAAATGCGAAACTCGCCCTGTATATTATTAAACAATGGGAGCGGACACTTTTTAATGGTCATTTGTTATTTCCCATAGGAGCCTCTATACGAGGTAGGAGTATGTACAGTTCCTCATGACTCACCCTGTATAAACCTACAAAGGATATAGAAACAGATTTGAGACATATAAAAAATTGTATATATGAAACAGCGGATGTACACATAGGGATAAAAAGAAACAAAAAAGACAAGAATGGTATAACGAAGAATGCCATAACTTGCTAAAAAAGAAGGCAGAAATGAGACAAAAGTGGATAAGAACAAGAACAAATAGACAGGATTATAGGGAAGAATACAATAGAATAAAACATGAATGTAAGAAAAAATAAGGAAAATTAGACGTGACTGGTTGGATGATAAGATAAAAGAAATAGAAAAATAAAGTAAGAACAGAAACACAAAAGAATTCTATAAGAAAATTAGTGAGCAGAACAAAACCTTCAAAGGAAAGATAAAATGCATAAAAGATAAAAATAAAATAAAATGTTAGGAACCAGCTAGAAATACCAACAAAAAAGAAAGTTGAGGAAATTATTAATAGCAGCCGTAATGGTAAAGCCTCAGGATCGGACTGTATCAATATAGAGCTTATAAAATATGGTGGTGAAGAATTAAGAGGTAAATTATACAATTTAATAAAACATATGGAACGAAGAAAAATGCCGGAAGAATGGTACAAAGGACAAATTATCACGATTCATAAAAAAGGAGATCAACAGATGTGTAATAATTACAGAGGACTGACGCTATTAAACACAGCATATAAAATCATGTCCACCTTAATACAACGAAGACTGACCGAAGCTACCACGAATATCATAGGACACTATCAATGCGGATTTGTTAAGGGAAAGTCTACAACAGATGCCATACATACGGTTAAACAAATTATGGAAAAAGCTTATGGATATAAAATAGAAATTGAACTGCTTTTTATAGGTTTTCAGCAAGCATTTGATACAATAAAAAGATCAAAATTAATGGTAGCTCTGAAAGAAATGGGAATACAGAATAAATTAAGAAGATTAATACAAACGACAATGAGTAGAACTGTAGTTAGTATAAAAACTCAAGTAGGCGACACAAAAGAATTTGTCATCAATAAAGGCGTGAGACAAGGAGATACATTATCAGCAACCCTGTTTAATCTTGTCCTAGAATACATCGTCAGGAAGATCAACAAAGGCACCCTCCGAACGAGAGAAGGACAAATAATAGCATACGCTGATGATATTGTTTTTTTTTTCTGATTTTGGCCTTGGTTTAGAACTAGAACCTTTAGCCACGTAATTGTATAACTTATCACTAAGTCAGGGGAGTAATGTGTAGTGTGTGTGTTGAGTAAGTGTCTTGTTACTTTGCAAAGTCGACGTCATTGTCTTTGCAAAGAGACGCTAATTGTATCCGAACGTCTGCGGTCCCTCCGGTGAGTACCGATCCCACAAGGACAGAAACTATATTCATTTATTAATTTCTAATAAATGAAAAATTCATTCAAAGGCAGGCGCTCTTACCACTAAGCCACGGAGGAGGTAAGATGATATTGTGCTAATAACAAAAAATACATAAACAATGGAACGAATTTTAAACGAAATGGTAACAGAAGGAAAAGTAATGGGATTAAAAATAAACCAACAAAAAAACAAAATAATGAGATTTGACAAAAACTTTGAAAAGAGAAAGGTTAGAGTAGGAGAATACACTTTTGAAGAAGTCGAAAATTTAAATATTTAGGAATATTAATAACAAACAATGGAGAAAGAGAAACCGAAATCAAAGAAACGATTATTACAGCAAATAAGAGCTTCGATGCAAATAAAAAATTACTTAAAAATAAGTTATTGAGTAAGAAATCAAAAATGAAAGTATACAAAACAATAATTCGACCTACGATAATTTATGCAGCCGAAACTCTTAGCATGACAAAAAACAAGAGGAAAACCTTAGAATACAAGAAAGAAAAATACTACGAGCAATACTAGGACCAATAAAAATAAGTGACAATGAATTTAGACAAAGAACGAACCTTGAGCTACTGGAAGAAATTAAGGAGGATATAGTGTGTAAAATAAAACAGCAAAGAGCAAAATGGCTAGGACACATATGGAGATCCGGATCAACTACGACGATATTCTCAATATTGGAATGGACACCAGCTGGCAAAAGAATACGTGGAAGACCAAGATCTACATGGTTACAAGAAGTAGTAAGTGATCTCAACAAGGCGGGCATACGACATTGGAAAGACAAAACCAGAGACAGGAAGGAGTGGAGAAAAATAACCAAGAAAATTAAATAACGAATTATTTATTATTTCAAATTTTCAGTTGACCTCTAAACACACTCAAGAACAAATAGGGCACCATAACATTTAAGAAACAATACAACAAACTGGTATAAAATATTTTTATTTCATACTTTCTATAGAGGAAATTTAAAACTCCATTTACTGGAAACTATATTTTTTAAGTTGTCTTAGTTTTGTTCTAGTCTAGTACGACGATATAAAGAAAATAAACAGGCCAGGCGATTTGCAAGAGATTTGACACTTCAGAATGCTTGCATGGGCGCCCCAGTATTATTTTCAGGGGATGCATCTGAACTATTCTGAACTTCAGTATATTGCATCTGAATCTGTACTTACTATTAACCTGTATAAAATATAGAATACAACCATACATGCATAGCTATGTACTTTCTTTCCGGACAGGGGGGTGCAATTGTTATTTTGACAGGGATTTTTTAATATTAAAAATAAATATTCCAAAAAGACAGGTTTTTTTTGGTAACATTTTTTAACTGCTAGGTGATCAAACAAATTACGCGTGCATGTGAATGAAAAGCGCTATAAGCTTTATACCATATTATTTATAACATACGAATAGCGTGAATCATTATTTAAATTTATCTATGAATTACCAGTAAAAAGCCTCATCTCATCTGTATACCAGTGATCAATTAAAAATTTTACAAATTTTTCACAAAAATCTTCTGCTTTTTCGTGTGCCTCATCCTTTCAGGCCAATGGCGATCATCACGGCCCATTTTATTCTGTCTGCATCGATTCTGAAGAGTTCTATTGTTGTTTTTACACTCCACTGCTTTAAATTTTTCAACCAGGATATGCATCGTTTTCGCGTTCATCGCGTATCGAGAAGGATCTATGCATCGTTCTCTTTTTTTTTGCACTTTTTCTTATATAACCAATCACATCACGTTTTTTATTTCTTAGTATGTGACCAAAGTAGCTCATTTTTCTTTCCCTCATAGTATTGAAAATTTCTTTTGCCTTTTTCATCTTTCTTAATGTTTCCGTGTTTGTTACGAGTTGTGTCCATCATTTTTTACATTGTTCGATAACACCACATCTCAAAAATGGCAAGTGTTTTTTCAGGTTTAATAAAACTCAGTGCTCGATATCTGCCTTTTATTGCCGTAAATTTAATATATTCTAGCATTCGACCATTTCCTATTTTACAAACACTAAACACTACAAACTTACTAAACTATTAGAAAATATTAATCGCTGTCTAAATCTAAAGATGCAGTGCTGCTATCGCTGTCATTATCTTTACCTGGTGTAATTATAATTGGTTCTACTAAAACTTCGATATGAGTGTCAAGTTCCCACATACGATGTTCTTCTTTAACTACATGGCAAATATATTTAGCACATTTCTCTGGAGTTATACATATATAGGATTGCTTGTATCATAAGTTCCTTAGGTTGAACCTTAATTTCGTTTAATTTTAACGTTTTGTTATTGCAGGCTACTACTCCGTTCACTTGCGCCCAGATAAGCTCAATGGGATTAAGTTCACAATGAGAAGGTGGTCGAGGCAGAACTTTGACATTATAATCTTTTGCATTTTCTTTCACAGCATATTTCAGATATTCCATTTTCCTCGCAATGTCAAGTAGCTGAACTTTGAGCATGGATTCTTCGTATGCAATCCTCTTTTCCGTAAGCCATGTCGTTGTCTGTATTTTTTCTAGTCTGCGGCTTATGATATGGCGCATTGTCCATAACAACCTCAGACTCAGGTTCTAATTTTGTTAAGATTCTCTCAAACCATTGCTCAAATACTTCGAAAGTCATTTCTTCATGATAATCACCTGTTTTTCTTGACTCAAATTGAGTCAAACCATCATCAAGAAACCCTTTATCTCTTCCTATATGATTCCTGATGGAGCTTTTAATCCTGTAGAAAGCCTTCTATAAATGATTCGCGTTTACTTTTGACATTTAAATCTTGCCAAACTTCAACTGTATGACCTTCGTTAATCCAGGTTTCATCCAAATAATATATTTTCCGACCAGTGCTGCGAATTTTGGCTATTTCTTCTAAATAAACTGCTCGTCAAAAGTGAGGGATATAGAAAATTGTGCTGATTTTCATAGTTGATTTTTTCGCGAACAGACGGATTCCGCTATTTTTTTATTTTAGCCTTTTCTTTAGTATTTACACAGTTGTGCAAAGGCTTGCTCAAACTTATTTTTTGTACTTATACCGGGTGGAAGAAATAAATATGTTTTTCTTGTGTTAAGCTTGAGACACTCTGTAGGAAGAACGAGGTACAAATGTGAGTATACATAAGAATAATATTGTAGTCTTGTTTTGTGAACATGCTATTGTTTGAATGTTGATATCTTTAGAAACAAAAAAAAATAGACGGTTTTGTAATTTAACATGTGTTTTAACCGAAACAAACGTTTGAGACACCTTGTAGGGAGAAAAAGGCACAAAGGTGAGTATACCCCAATATTATGTTGTAGTCTCATATTTTTTGAATATTTTATTTTTTTAATTTCTCTGATATCTGTAATAACAAAGAAACTAGACGGTATTACTCTTTAATATGTTTTTCTATGTTTCACATGTGTGATGTGACGCATGTCGTCAGTTAAAACACATATTAAAGAGTAATATGGTCTAGTTTCTTCAGGGACATTCAAAAACAAAATATTCACAAAACATAAGACTACAATACTATTTCGATATATGGGCAGTTTATTTTCTTCAAGTTTTGTTAAGTGTACAGCTACATATTAACGTTTTTCAAACAATATGTTCAATCTTCGCAACAAAACAGTCGCGAGACTACAAATCGCAAGTGGTGTCCGGCGCTTATGCGTTTCACATCACATCTTCGATCTGGCCTTGGATTTCATTTCAATTCATTTCATTTCTTGTTATACACTGGACAAAACGTACGTTTTGTCGTACGTTTTGCATGACACACGAAACGTACAATAAGACGTAGCGTTAATTTCCTTCATAAACGTTTCGTATCGCCTTCTCTTCTAACGTTATCATTTTCCGTCTCTTTTACGGCTTTTCATTTTTGGAATCAACATCAGAATTTTGCTGTCTTCTCTTAAAACAATTCGGTTATTCGTCCATTGTATTTTAATAATCACAGAATATAATTAAAAATTCACTATAAATAATCAGAAAATGAAACTCCCATAGAAACGCCTATGTAAATGAACGTGTGTTGATACTGGTTGAGGAACGTGTTAGAGAATAACTGGTTTTTATTGTAACCTAAACTTCTTATCTACGAATTCTTGATTTATTGCATCAGTTTTTACTAATTTTTACTATTGAAAAAACATGTTTTTTCGTATTTTTATGACGGTAACAATCCCTTCGACCGAGAATTCGAGTTTTTTTATGACCATAGCTAGCAGACCAATTCCGCTTCAGAAAAGCACAAATAAATGTAGTAATGATACATTCTGTGATTTCTTACAAGAAAACCTAAATTAAACAAGTAGTTTTCGAGGGCCATTGTGTACATTTAAATTTGAGGTGATTTCGCCTTTAAACGATAATATCACTCTTCTCATTTGAGAAATTAACTATAGCATAGTTTCATCTCTTTTTGTTTAGCAATGTATTATGTTTTCCATCGGCGCTATTTTGCCGGTTATTACCTTACCCATCACTGTATATTTTTTAAATCATAAAAATTAAATATAAATAGACAACTAACGAAAATCGTATTTCTTCTAGTTACCAGTAGTAGAGTTATTTGAAAACAACGAGATTACATAATAGTCCATGTGGTGAGACCGCTCCCGTCTCGAAAAAATTTCTGATTCGGTTTCTTTGTGGATTCCTATTCAAAAATGTTCCCTTTAAACAAATCTGAAGGCAGAATTTTTGGGCAGAAATTATTTAAACAATTTTTTTAAACGAATACAAAAGATCACGTTTTTTTGCTCTAGAACATATATTTTCTGGGTCATTCTAAACAAGAAAGGTATCTTGCAATTTTTCTCAAAAATTGATAATTTTCGAGTTATAGGCGATTTAAAATCTGAAAAATGCGAAAATACGCATTTTCGAGGCTTAAAAATTCATATTTAAATTAGTATTTTTGAGGTTGACACATATTTAAATTGAAGATCAAACATTCATCTTCAAGATTCTGAAAGTGATCGCGTTTAACTTTAATTTATACCGTTGTTTTTTAATTGTTAAATATGCGTGTTTATCCGATTTTTTGCCGGTGCGGCGAGCTCTATTTCTAAAATCTCCTATTTTCCTCAGAAAATTTTTTTTCTATATTCTTTGGGATATTCTAAATAAAATAAGTTTCTTGACATTTTTCTCAAAAGTTAGTAGTTTTAAAGTTGTAAGCGATTTAAAATCCGAAAAATGCCAAAACAACGCATTTTTGGATTTTAAATCGCTTATAACTTTAAAACTGTTAACTCTTGAGAAAAATGTCAAGAAACTTATTTTATTTAGAATGTCCCAAAGAATCTAGAAAAAATATTTTTCGGAAGAAAATAGGAGATTTTTTAAATACAGCGCACCGCACCGGCAAAAATATCGGATAAATAAGCATATTTAACAATTAAAAAACAACGATTTAAATTAGGGTTAGACGCAATCACTCTTCAGAATCTTGAAGCTGAATGTTGAAACTTCAATTTAAGTATCTGGCAACCTCAAAAATACTAATTTAAATATGAGTTTTTAAGCCTCGAAAATGCGTATTTTCGCATTTTTCAGATTTAAAGTCGCCTATAACTCGAAACCTATCAATTTTTGAGAAAATTTACAAGATACCTTTTTTGTTTAGAATTACCCACAAAACTTAAAATTATATGTTCCGGAGCAAAAAAACGTGATCTTTTGTATTTATTTAAAAAAATTGTTTAAACAATATCTTCCGAAAAATTCCGCCCGGCACCCTTCTGATTTGTTTAAAGGGGACATTTTTGAATAAGAATCCACAAAGAAACCTAATCAGAAATTTTTCCAGACGAGAGCGGTCTCACCACATGGACTATAAATAGAATAAAAAATTCTATATAATTTTAAGCACTAAAACCAAATAGGTATATTTTTTAAATCATAAAAATATACATTAGTCTAGTAAAATAAAATTACACTACATGTAAATCAAAATGTAAATTCGTACAGATTGAAACAAATTTTATATCAAAGTTTAGGTGGGTACAAAAGATATTTTCAAAAAAGTATCCAAATCATACAAGGAGGGGATCATTGTTTAAATAATTAAAAAGGGGTCACTTTTGCAAAGAAATTACTTTTTTAACTGCTGAGGTCATTTAATTACTAATTAAGGTCTATAGTAATATTTTCTGCAAAGTTGAAGGGTAAATCTGTCACATAAGACTTACTAAATTAAATTTGACCCCCTATTTATTTAAATAATTTTACATAAAACTTTAAAAACAAATTTGCAAAAAAATATTTTTAGCGTTTTAAATAAGCACTATAAAATATCTTATTTTACAGGAGAAGTTGCGCTATGTTATGGGTATTAATCAAGAAAAAATTGGTCTAAAAATATTTGATATTTTTTAAGATATGGAATTTGTTTATCAAATGTTACTCTATTTTCAATCGCAAAAACGCGGTTGTTGCCAAAGAAATATTCACCTGTATTAAATCTTATTATTTTTATTTTTATGTATATTTTCGATAAATGTATTGATAAATTCAAATCTCTATTTAAACTTCCCCATAAAATGGCATTTGAAAATTATTCAAATTTGTTTATAATTTGTTTTTTTAATAACGCCACGGGGATTAAATACTTTGAAATGTTTCGATAATTGGGTTCCTGGGAATTTTTCACTAATTAACAAGTTTTTTTGTCTTTTTTCCTTTTCTTTTTTTTCTTGGAGTTATATTACTACGGGCCCTTTTAGGGTTAAGTTTCATTAAGAATGTCGAATCTCTAGGTTGTAGATTCTAGACCTAAAAATATTAAGATTGGTCTAAAATCACTTAAATAAAATGTGACTAATTACTGAGTTACAGGATGTTTTATTTAAAAATTTAAAAATTATTTTTACCAAGTACTTTCAAACTATTTGACGTATCCTTATCATACTTGGCAGAAAGTGTGGGTACTAAACAGTCTACTAAATTGTGATAAATAATAGTTTCTAGCTACTACCAGAGACGTACGACAGGGGATAGTTCATGGTTGACCCTTCCCAAATTCTACGCCACTGAGGTAATTACTATTTTAGCGAAATTTTTCGATTCTCCAATACTTTCTAAGTAAATAATATACTTTTTACTGGTAACGCTGAAGTCCCTATTTTTCGAGATATTGGACGTTAAAAATGAAAACGGCATAGTTATTTTGATTCATTTATTCATTTATTTTAAACTTCCAATATCTCTCAAACTGATGACTTTATCGATACCAATAAAACTATTTACATACAAAGTATTGAAGAATTTAAAAATTTCGCTAAAATAGTAGTTCACTCAGTGGCCTAGAATTTGGGAAGGGTCAATCATTCACTATCCCCTGTCGTACGCCTCTGGAACTAGCTAGAAACGTTTATTAATCACAATTTAGTAGGGTGTATAATAGCCACACTTTCTGCCAAGTATGATAAGGATACGTCAAATAGTTTTAGAGTACTTGGTAACAATAATTTTTAAATCTTTAAACAAAACACCATGTAACTCAGTAAGTAGCCACATTTTATTTGAGAGATTTTAGTTAAATCTTAATATTTTTATTTAGATCTAGAATCTACAACTCAGAGATTCGATATTCTTAATAAAATTTAGCCCTAAAAGGGCCCGTAGTAATATAACTACAAGAAAAAAAGAAGAACAAAAAACGACAAAAAAATTTTGTTAATTAGTAAAAAATTCCCAGAAACCCAATTATCGAAACGGAATTTCAAAGTACTTAATCCCCGCGACGTTATTAGAAAAACAAATTATAAACAAAGAATAATCTTGAAATGCCATTTTAGGGGGAGTTTAATTGAAATTTAAATTTATCAATACATTTATCGAAAATATACATAAAAAGGAAACTAATGAGATCTTAAGCAGGTAAATATTTCTTTGGCAACAACCGCGTTTTTGCAATTGAAAATATAGTAACATTTAATAAACAAATTCAATATCTCAAAAAATATTAAATATTTTCCGACCAATTTTTCTTTGCTTAATACTGGTAAAATAACGCAACTTAATATGTAAGAAAATATATTTTATAGTGCTTATTTAAAACGCTAAAAATAATTTTTTGCAAATTTGTTTTTAAAGTTTTATATGCAATTATTTAAATAAATAGGGGTCAAATTTAATATAATAAGTCTTATGTGAAAGATTTACTTTTCAACTTGCAGAAAAAAATCCCATAGACATTCATTAATAAGTGAATTACCTCAGCAGTTAAAAAAGTATTTTTTTGCAAAAATGACCCCTTTTTAATTATTTAAATAATGATCCCCTTGTATGATTTGGATACTTTCTTGAAAATATCTTTTGTACCCACCTAAACGTTGATATGAAATTTGTTTTAACCTGTACGAATTTACATTTTGACTTTTAGAGTAGACAGTAGCAAATTTTATTTGAAACACGAGCTTAAAGCAAATAATGAATTCAGTATTATTTTAGGAAATAAAAACAAATAAATATATTCGTAGCAGGTTTGTTTGAAAAACATTAATTAAATATATCCTAAACGTCATAAAAATATATCTCTAGAAATACTTGTCATAACTGGTCTTCTCCCACTGCGAAGGGACGACCGCACCAAGGTACAGAGAGGTATTTTGCCCTAAAAGTCGGACAAAAAGATTTTTTGCGTTTTATAGTATTATTAAAGTATTTCGTTATACCAGAGAACAAGAGTTATACTTTTAGGTATAATAGACTAAAAAAAAATGCAAATATTATTCTTAACAGATTTTATTTTACTTCAGAATCATTTTGAATACTAATATTGCAAAATATCGTTTTTTTTTCAAAAGATTGATGTTATCAGATGAAAGAGGGTTCCTCTTTCTTATATTTTTATGTCTAGCGTTCCTCATTCCCTGAAAACGTCTGTGTTGCAGCCTACTTTACTAACTCTCGAAAATTTTCGGGCGTAGTTTAGCCGCAAGGCGCGAATGTGCTTATTGCAAGCTTCTGCAGCTTCCTCAGACAGTTGCCCGATCGGCAGAATTGGCTCCTTTATCACAGCTGCCCCATGACGCAACACCTTATGTAACGTCGGCGACATTGGGTAAAAATTATATAAAAAAACGTACAATTCAGCAGTTTCTTTGCAAGGGGTCAAGCCTAGCAGCCTTAACCGGTCAGGGGGCTAGGTTTTAGGCCTTGTTCATATATGGCGGTTTGCCAAAGTAAACGTCGCGATTAACCTGTTTTCCCCCTATTTCCCTTGGTATTGGGGTGAAACTTCAAAGGCGACATTAGGGTGAGATCAAGTAAAACAGGTAAACCGCGCGGTCGACGTTGGCAAACCGCGTACATATAAACAAGGGCTTAGGTATTCAATCAGCAAATCCGCCGTCGGATTGTCTTCACGCGGTGTTGTCAATGTGTAATTTTTAAAAAATTAAAATAAAATAAAAATCGTTAGTTAAGAAAATCATTTTTCTTTGGTAAAATTGTAGCTTATTTCCCATTGAAAATAGTAGAGTGTAATTTTTGTCAGATATTACTGGATCGTTCATTGGCGGCAAAATATTTTAATTAAAAGATTTTATCGGTACAAAACTTTATTTTTCGCACTAACACTTATTAAGTCATTAAGTATCACATCGAAAAACACCGTATAAGTCTAGAAGTATCAACTTTAATAGATGTTATTAGAGAAACTTAGATACAAAGATAGAAAATGATAGCTCAGGTGGAATGGAAAGTTTTAAGACACCTGTCAAAGTGACAAATGTCATCCAGCTCGAAGGACCAACAAAAACTATGTGCTATTAAGGAGCTCGCCGTAGCGAACTCGGCTGGTTCTCTGGACGATTCTCGCACACAGATTTTGGTAAACTTATTAGTCCAGGGTAATAAGGTTTTTTCCACGACATGACACTTCAACAGCCAGGGTACTGAAGCGTTTTTTTGACTGGTAATACCTGTAAGAACAAATTGTAACTATTTCCTGCATAGGATCTGGCGGCCATTTTTATTTATAAACAATTTTTATTGTTATATAATTATAAGCAATAATTTGCAAATTAATTGAAAACAGTAAGGCTTATGGTTTTCTTAGTACAAACATCTAGAGAATAGAAAAAGCTTTAAAATGGCGTATTACAAAGTTTAATACACTCATTTATTGTTAATGTAATTGCTAAAAAAGAATTTCAAAAAAATTAATTTTGCAATAACTATTGTAAAATAAGTATAGAGCTTTAAAATTTTTGTCAAATGAGGGTTCTTTGGTGCTTAATATGTGACAAAAATTTCAAAGCGATTCATTCAATTGTTTAAATTTTATTTAAAATTGTTTATCCCAGAGAGCTTTTTTTGAAATAACATAAGTCAGAAAAAAATAATGTTAGAACCATGCTACAGGTGTCAAATTAATGAAAGATCATGAGCTAAACTTTCAAATTGGTTTAAAAAAGGTGAATAAAAATTGCATTTGTTAGTAACAAATAATTATGCAAAAGTATGTTCAATTTCTCCTAATAAACTTTTCATTTTTTTATATAATAAAGTATATATATTTATTACAATTTTTCATCAATTATCATATAAATAACATAACTTCGTAGTTATGCACCTAAAAAACGGTAAAAAATAGATTTTTTTGAAAAAATTTATCCAAAAAGTTTAAAGGATTCAAAAAAAGAAAAATTGACGATACTTTTGCGTAATTATTTATTACTAATTAATAAATGCATTCTTAGCCACTTTTTTAAACCAGTTTGAAACTTTAGTTCATGCTCTTTCATTTGACACCTGTAGAATGGTTCTAACATTATTTTTTTCTGACTTATGTTATTGCAAAAAAAAAAGCTCTCTGGGATGAACAATTTGAATAAAATTTAAACATTTGAATGAATCGCTTTGAAAATTTTGTCACATATTAAGCACCAAAGAACCCTCATTTGACAAAAATTTCAAATCTCTATATTTATTTTTACAATAGTTTATTGTGAAATTAATTTTTTTGAAATTTCGACCTCTTTTGCAATTATATTAACAATACGTCATTTTAAAGCTTTTTTCATTCTCTCGAAGATGTCTTTACTAGAAAACCATAATTCTTACTGTTTTTCATTAATTTGAAGAAAAAAAAAGGAAAAAGACCGTTTTTGACACTAAATTGTTTATAAATAAAAATGGCCGCCAGATCCCACGCAGGAAATAGTCGAAAAAACGCTTCAGTACCCTGGCTGTTGAAGTGTCACGAAAAAGGTATAATTTTGTCTTATTACCCTGGCCTATATAGTTTCGATGCTACTTGGTTGGTGCGAAAATAGTTGGCGAATGGCGGGTATATGGATAAAAAACTAGCTTTGAAGGAACAGGTAGAAGGTTGTAATATCTTGAAAAACAAGTTAATATTGAAAATATTTGTTCATTGTAGAAATGTATGGGAAATTTATACCGTTATCTATGCATTGTTTGTCCCCCTTGCGTCCAATCTTGTGACGTATTTTTAAGACGATTCTCATCGTTATTTCCCCTCGGCAATTAACAGGTTGATAGTATTCTATCTAAGCTAATAGATTGCACAGAAATCTCAAAATGACCAAAAATTGACATTCATCGTTTTTCTCTCTGACCCTTCAAATGATTTAGTAATTTAGTACTGATTCTACTGTCAAAGAGTGTGCTCGTGTGTTGAAGCTAAAAATGCCGAGACGTGTTTTAGATGTAGATAACTTTATATTTAATCTACATGCATATTTTACTATTGATAAAACATTAAAAAAAAAACAAAAAGTGGAAATAGTGAACAAAATGTCGCACAATACAAACCTTGCCGACACCCAAAGACTATAGAGGGTGTTTGGTAAAGAATGGGCCATAGCTTAAAGTTAGATTCCTCAGGTTAAAATAGGTCGATTTAAGCTAACTTACCTTTGTACAGAAGTTGATAATAACCGAAATACAGGGTGTCAAACGTCAAAGTTAAAGTTTTATATTATTTATTTTTAAATATTTCGTGACAGGCATGGGACAACAACACAAAATTTGGTAAGTGGTGCTGGTACTGTACACCCTACTAAATTATGTTAAACCGACGTTTCTGGGTACTACCAGAGGAGTACGACGGGGAAACGTGAATGGTTGACCCTTCCCAAATTATACGCCACTAGCGGAAGTGCTATTTTAATGCAATTTTTTGATTCTTCTATACTTTCTATGTAAATAACATACTCTTGATTCGTAACGATAAAGCCATTAGTTTTAGAGATATTTGAAGCTAAGAACGAAGAAGCATAATACATTAATCAAAATAAGTGTGCCTTTTCATTTTTAACTTCAAATATCTCGACAACTAATGACTTTATCGTTACGAATGATGAGTATATTATTTGCATAGAAAGTATTGGAGAATCTAAAAATTATGCTAAAATAGAAGTTTCATAAGTGGCGTAGAATTTGGGAAGGATCAATCATTCACTTTTCCCTGTCGTACGCATCTGGTAGTAACCAGAAACGATTATTTAACATAATTTAGTAGGGTGTACACTGCCTACACTATCTGCCAAGTATGACACGGATATGTCAATTTTTTTAAAGTATTCTTTTTTTTCCCACATCATGGCATATTCACTCCTAGCGGAGTGATTGCCGCCCTCTTTGGGCTCTTCCGATTCGTTTGTCGCGGTGAATCAATCCGCATTAACATTTTAGTTTTACAATTGGTTGTGTGACTTGGCATCTTCTACAATTTTCCTCCATTCGTTCCTGTTTTTGCCTCTGGTTACCCATTCTCTGACTGCCATCTTCTTAAGGTACTCCACTATCTGGTCCTCCCATCTAGTTTTGGGTCTTCCTCGTGGTCTGCCTGATACAGGTCTCCATTTGGAAATTTTATTGATAACGGCTTCTGGATTCCTCCTTTCTTTATGTCCCATCCATCCTTCTGATGATGATGATTCTTTATTTAAAACTTTAAGAACTATGTGTACCCGGTACTATAAAACTATTTGACATATGCTTATAATACTTGGCAGAAAGTGTAGGTACTGTACATCCTACTAAATTATGTTAAATAATCGTTTCTGATTAATACCAGAGGCGTACGACAGGGGAAAGTGAATGGTTGACCCTTCCTAAATCTACCCCACTGATGAAACTGCTATTTTAGCATAATTTTTGGATTCTCCAATACTTTCTATGCAAATATTATACTCTTTATTCGTAACGATAAAGTCGTTAATTAGTTTTCGAGATATTTGAAGTTAAAAATGAAAAGGCACACTTATTGTGATTAATATGCTCCTTCGTTTTTAGCTTCAAATATCTCGAAAACTAATGGCTTTATCGTTACGAATGAAGAGTATGTTATTTACATAGAAAGTTTTGGAGAATCAAAAAATTGCAATAAAATAGAAATTCCGAGGGTGGCGTAGAATTTGGGAAGGGTCAACCATTCACATTCTCCTGTCGTACGCCTCTGGTAATAGCCACAAACGTTTGGTTATCATAATTTAGTAGGATGTACAGTACCAGCACCACTTACCAAATTTCGTGTTGTGGTCCCATGCCTGTCAAAAATAAGTAAAATAAAAGTTTAACTTTGATACATTGTATTTCGGTTATTATCAACTTTTGTACTAAGGTAAGTTAGCTTAATCGACCTACTTTAACCTCAGAATTCTAAGGTTAAGCTATGGCCCATTCTTTACCAAACACCCTGTATACAGGCTGTCCGGAAACTCTACCGACAGACGAATACAGTAGATTCCACAGATTATTTTTTAATGATTTTAACTTCCAATCATATAGTAAGATATTTGATCACGTGTTTAATTCTGTCCAAACAGATTAAAATTATACTGAGAATTATCTACTGTAGAAAATTCCAGATAGAATTTTTTTGTTTACCAATTTCCTAGTTTTGACAACTGTCACATTTAAGAAAATATCCATAATATACGTATTAAAAAATAATCTTATAGGTCTGGATCCTGCGTATGAAAAAAAGTTGATTAATAGCAAGCTGAAAATTTGTTAATAGCTTAAAGGTATCTAGTCGGACAATCTTTGATATATGGGAACACTGGAACAGGGGCAGTTCTAACTGTGGAACAGGTTAAAAATTTGGAACGGTCAGATCACGAAAACGGCACATGTATTTTGTCCGACAGAACAGACTTAAACTCTCCGAACAGAGATTAAACTCTCATGCAAAAATCAGACTGCTATTTATCATCAAATGGCCGTTTTAATGAGTGGAATATGTAGAATATTTCAAATGACAGGAATTATGACAGGTGATAAATAGCAGTCTGATTTTTGCATGAGAGTTTAATCTCCGTTCGGAGAGTTTAAGTCTGTTCTGTCGGACAAAATAAATGCGCCGTTTTCGTGCTCTGACCGTTCCAAATTTTTAACCTGTTCCACAATTAAAACTGCTCCTGTTCCGGGGTTCCCATATATCAAAGTTTGTCCGACTAGACACCCTTAAGCTATTAACAAATTTTCAGCTTGCTATTAATCAACTTTTTTTCCATACGCGGGATCCAGGCCTATTACGAATATCACACGACAGTAAGAATAAGTAAGAAAATAATGCTTAATTTTTGCTCAAATTTTTTGTCATTGGGCAATAGCCACTCGAGCCCTGCGGGCTCTCGTGTCTATTGCCAGACAACAAATTTTCGAAAAACTGTGGCATTATTTTTAATTTATTCTCACTCTCTTGTGATATTATACCCGATAATTTTAAGACAATTAATTTAACCCAATTCACTTACTCCGAAAATGCTTCCTAAGGGAGCTAAAGCTATTTGAAGATGGCGTCTGGTAATTAGTTTTTCTTAAATACCTCCGGAACGCTTCTATTGGTTAGGTTCCTAGGTGAATTTGGTTAAATTGTCATAAAATTACCTGAGGAATCTCCTGTCTTCGTTTGTCGGTAGAGTTTCTGGACACCCTGTATAGATCTTCCCGAAGGTTGCAAAGTTGAAATCCGTGAAACTGGATATAAAATGCGTGAAAAGAAAGAACATGTTTCTTTAAACTCAGTGTTCAGAAATTAAAAGAAAGAAATGTATTGGGGATTTCCAGAACAAATCTCTGGAGAGTTTTGAGAGAGATTGTGTTGAAGTTCAAAAAGGAAGACAATACGAAATCTTTGTGTGAAAGCTTTATTTAGACGGCAGATGGATTTTTGCTAAAGGTGTCATAAAACGAATTTGGCAGGACTAGAGCGAGAGTATAAAACACATTGATACTGAAGGAAAGAATTATCTCTTTAAGTTGTCTGCCAGGCGCGACTTACGTCCCCGTTTCACCCCTCGCATATAAAGACAGAATTTGCAAAGACACGCTGTAATGTAATCCACATTATATAACTCGTGTCTATATAATATACCTATATTTTTATAAAATGGCTACTAATTGTGATAATATTTCCCTCGACCGGGTCATGGTGCCGGAACGCTGTTCCGGCACTGCACTGGTTAAGAAAAGAAAAAAAAAATAAAATAGAGAACTTAGGTTTTGTAAACCAAAAATTAGCAGCGCGTTCCGGTACTGCAAATTTTGTCATAACACCACTGCCTCGATCCATTCAAACGCCGAAACAGGCAAAAAGAGGTTTTCTGTCGTATACAAGAATATATTATTTTAAATAAAAATCAAAATGTGAATATATTTACGATTTACTTAAACGATTTTGTTGTAAGGAAGACGCAGTTAAATACCACGATAACGAAATACATACTGCCACTTACAAGATGAAAGATTAGATCAAAGATAGATGAATCATCCACTGATCGTTTAATTACTAAAAACTCATAATATATTTAAATTTACTGTCAGAAATAAGGTCTAATATTATTCAATCCCGTTTAGAAACAGCCGCTTCAAATTTTAACCAGTCAGATAACTAGTTTTAGATCAGTCATCTAACGCCACAAGTCATCTAACAATCATCATGCATAGTTGCGAGATTTAAAATAGCAACTCTTTTCCGTTAAATATACCGAATTTCAAGGTTTACTTGACATGTTTACCTGACATGACAATGCTTTAATTTAATTGTTTAAAATGGCCTACTTTCGGATTCGCAAAAACTGACATCGTTGAAAATCCAACATTTGTTTATCAATACCTAATATATCCTTATATGGGCATTCATATATTACGTAAATGGCCGTAAGTACGTACCCTGACATTTTAGAACATCGATATCATGGCTAAATTACACGGCCAACCCTTGTTTCGTGTCTGGACAAGTCAAGAAAAAGTAGATCAGTTCTCCTCCATTATATTTTCCACTATATACTCCAGGCTGTGGGTGAAAAATAGGTCGATTTCAGGATATAATTCAGGAATTTTTGAAACCTATCAGGTGTTGTAAAGGACGATGCTAGGAATAACTTCTACTAAAATGTGACCAAAACTCTTGTGAGCTTTTTTTGTTATTGTGATTTTCATTTGTTAAATTTGCATTTTTTAAAGATTTTTAATTTTATAGCTTAGGATATTGATTTTAGAGAAAAACTTTTTGATATAAAGTTGTAGTAAAATAAAAAACCTACAATTTGAGCTACGGTAAGTTTAATTTCGTTTATTGGTTATTGCAAAACAGCATGCGAAAAGTCCAAAATGGCCGTCTTTTACAATTGCGTTATTTATTGTACAAATAATTTTTTTTATTTTTTAAAGCTTTAAAATGAAGATCTTTCAATTCCAAACATAAACAAAAATTGCAAGGCCGGATTAACGAATTTGTTGCTTAGATATTATAAATTGTTTATCCCAAGAGGTCAAATGTCGAAGGCTATAACTTTTTGAAGAAAAATCGTAGAGAGTTGTTGTAACATCCAATCTCCTTTTAAAGAGTTATGTTTTCATATTCTGATGTAAATAAATGCGTAAAACATTTTTAAACCTCTCATTTTTGGGTTTGAAAATAAGGGGGCAAATTTCGTTATAAACATTTAGAACTGAAGCGGCCCAGTACATCCTATGAGTTTTTAACTTACAGATTATTGTTGCTGAAAAGGAAATGAAGATTTTTAAAAAAATAAAAAATTTCTACGACCAGCTGAAGCCGAGCTAAATGTTGGGTTTGAAAATAAGGGGGCAAATTTCGTTATAAACATTTAGAGCTGAAGCGGCCCTGTACATCCTATGAGTTTCTAACTTACAAATTGTTGTTGCTGAAGACGAAACGAAGATTTATAAAAAAATAAAAATTTTCTACAACCAACTGCAGCTGAGATAATTGTTTCTTTTTTCTTAAATCGTAGTGCCTTTATTTACAACAATTAAGAAATTATTTTACAGTCATTGACTAAAGAAAGACTTTATTATCTTAAATTAAAAATAATTATAAAATATAGTTACATTTAATTATTAAAAATTATTTTTAAAATCGGTGCTTTTGCGAGCGTCCGAATTTTGCAAATCGCCCGGCTCGCTTCAAATCCGAGCGCTCGGAAAATTTTTACGTAACTTGTATTAAATTTTGACCGAAAACAATTTAATAATATTACCATTATAATATACAGTCTATTTACCACTGTATTTGTTTTTCTTGATAAACTTTAATATGTGAAATCTCATTTCTGAAGAAATAATATTATAAAAATGATACATATATATGAAATATATAACTATATTTTTAATTTTTTCATTGTTATATAAATATAATAATAATAATGTTACTTCTTATTATACAATATAAAACTTTTTCTTCTTGTAGTTACTATCCGTTTTGGATGTTGGCGACCATCATGGCAATCTGTACTTGCACACTAAATCGGTACTGCTGCTCTAAAAAGATTTGTAGTTGTTGTGTTGAACGACGTACGTAAATTTTCTAGCAAGGTAATCCTTCGCCTTCCTGGTTCTCAGTTTCCAAATGAGGTTTGCCAAATTGCCATGATGGTCGCCAACATCCAAAACGGATAGTCACTACAAGAAGAAAAAGTTTTATATTGTATAATAAGAAGTAACGTTATTATTATTATATTTATATAACAATGCAAAAATTAAAAATATAGTTATAGGTATGTATCATTTTTGTAATATTATTTCTTCAGAAATGAGATTTCACATATAAAAGTTTATCAAGAAAAACAAATACAGTGGTAAATACACTGTATATTATAATGGTTATATTATTAAATTGTTTTCGGTCAAAATTTAATACAAGTTACGTAAAAATTTTCCGAGCGCGCGGATTTGAAGCGAGCCGGGCGATTTGCAAAATTCGGCCGCTCGCAAAAGCACCGATTTTAAAAATAATTTTTAATAATTAAATGTAATTATAGTTTATAATAATTTTTATTTTAAGATAATATAAGTCTTTCTTTAGTCAATGACTGTAAAATAATTTCTTAATTGTTATAAATAAAGGCACTACGATTTAAGAAAAAATAAACAATTATCTCGGCTTCAGTTGGTTGTAATTTTTTTTTATTTTTTTATAAATCTTCGTTTCGTCTTTAGCAACAATAATCTGTAAGTTAGAAACTCATAGGATGTACAGGGCCGCTTCAGCTCTAAATGTTTATAACGAAATTTGCCCCCTTATTTTCAAACCCAACATTTAGCTCGGCTTCAGCTGGTCGTAGAAATTTTTTATTTTTTTAAAAATCTTCATTTCCTTTTCAGCAACAATAATCTGTAAGTTAAAAACTCATAGGATGTACTGGGCCGCTTCAGCTCTAAATGTTTATAACGAAATTTGCCCCCTTATTTTCAAACCCAAAAATGAGAGGTTTAAAAATGTTTTACGCATTTATTTACATCAGAATATGAAAACATAACTCTTTAGAAGGAGATTGGATGTTACAACAACTCTCTACGATTTTTTTTCAAAAAGTTATAGCCTTCGACATTTGACCTCTTGGGATAAACAAAAAAATTTATAATATCTAAGCAACAAATTCGTTAGTCCGGCTTTGCAATTTTTGTTTATGTTTGGAATTGAAAGATCTTCATTTTAAAGCTTTAAAAAATAAAAAAAATTATTTGTAGAATAAATAACGCAATTGTAAAAGACGGCCATTTTGGAATTTTCGCATGCTGTTTTGCAATAACCAATAAACGAAATTAAACTTACCGTAGCTCAAATTGTAGGTTTTTTAATTTACTACAACTTTCTATCAAAAAGTTTTTCTCTAAAATCAATATCCTAAGCTACAAAATTAAAAATCTTTAAAAAATGCAAATTTAACAAATGAAAATCACAATAACAAAAAAAGCTCACAAGAGTTTTGGTCACATTTTAGTAGAAGTTATTTCTGACATCGTCCTTTACAACACCTGATAGGTTTCAAAAATTCCTGAATTATATCACGTTTTTTCACCCACAGCCTGGGGTAATAATATGGTATGTCGTTATTACATTTGATACAATATTTGGTACAATTAGAGATTATTTAGCATTATCAGACAACAAGTTTAAACATTTGTGAAACCTGAATTTAAGCTTTGTTCGTGGAGACAGTCCATGACTGGTTTCTGACTGAACTGCGCTTGCGATTCAGTCAGAAACCAGTCATGGACTGTCTTGCTTCACTTCTATTAATTACTGCTACCTCCTATCTCCATATGTGTGATGACATATATTTGGGGGCTAAAGTTTCTATGTCTGAAACTATTCGCGATTGAAAATGAAAATAGAGAACAGGCCGAATGCAATAAGATGGCCGAAATAAATGGTACCTATGTACAGTGTGACCCATTTAGATTGGAAACACCTCTATAAAATTTGAAGTTGTTAACCGATTTTAACCAAATTTTGTTTTAATGTCATGTAATAAAAAGTCTATTGCGGGACAAAATATGAAATATTTAGTTAAATTTTCAGGGCATTCTACGATACTTTTTCTTAGTCGAAAATGGAGAATTTGTATTAGCGATTTTTTTATTAAAAAAATTTCTACGTCACTGGATTTAGAGTGGCTTCAAATAGCTATGACAAAAATTTCATTAAAATATATTTATTAATAACGAAGTTATGACAACTTAAAATTTTAAAACTCCCTAAGCTACGAGTCAAAAAAGAACACCCTGTATCAACAGATAACCATAAAACTAATTATTTTTCAAATAATTTTAATATTAATAATTAACAAGATACTTTTTCTTCGTCGAAAATGGAGAATTTGTATTAGCGAATTTTTTATTAAAAAAATTTCTACGCCACTGGATTTAGAGTGGATTCAAATAGCTATGACAAAAATTTCATTTTAAATTTATTTTAAACATTTTTTTGTCTAGTAGTGGTTTATTATTAAAATTATTTGAAAAATAATTAGTTTTATGGTTATCTGTTGATACAGGGTGTTCTTTTTTGACTCGTAGCTTAGTGAGTTTTAAAATTTTAAGTTGTCATAACTTCGTTATTAATAAATATATTTTAATGAAATTTTTGTCATAGCTATTTGAAGCCACTCTAAATCCAGTGGCCTAGAAATTTTTGTAATAAAAAAATCGCTAATACAAATTCTCCATTTTCGACGAAGAAAAAGTATCGTAGAATGCCCTGAAAATTTAACTAAATATTTCATATTTTGTCCCGCAATAGACCTTTTATTACATGAAATTAAAAAAAAAATTGGTTAAAATCGGTTAACAACTTCAAATTTTATAGAGGTGTTTCCAATCTAAATGGGTCACACTGTATAAACAAACATACAATAATTGGGAACTTGCACATTTTTTTATTACATAATAATGTTCAGTTTTGTCGTTTTGTATAAAAATGAGATTTCCAAAATTTCACGCTTCAAAAACTCATAATACCGTAAAACGAGGTCACTTTGTGACAGATTCAGCAGTTTTTGTCAATTTTAAGAAATTTCTTATGGAATTATTACATTCCAAAATTTACTTAAGAAACTTGTAACTCTTAACTTCTAACTTAGCTGGATTTCACTGGGAAAAATTTACAAACAATACAACAATTTACAAAAATATTTGTCACAATCTCACCCCTCTCATTGGGGTGACATTGTGACAACGTAAATTCTGCATACAAGTCTAAAGTCGGCGTTTTAATGGGTCGGAAATGTGACAGAAATCGCCTGTAATTATGATCTGAATATTAGATCTGTCACAAAGCCGCCCATACGCATGTGAGCATATGTAATTGTCTGTCATAAAATCACCCCACCAGTTGAACAGAAAGCTTTATTAATAATAAAAACAAATGTTATTATACACAAATTTTAAAAATAGAAATAAAATAAATCATTTTGAATCGGTAATAATTCTATTTATTCACATAAATGTCCATTTCAGGCACTTGAAAAATTGCTCTTCGAGAAATTTGGACGGGTGCATTTATTTTGGTTTGTATCATCATCATCCAGCCTCAAAAGTCCACTGCTGAACATAGGCCTCCTCCCCTCGTTTCCAACCCCATCTATCCTGCGCCGCCCTCATCCAGTTTTTATTTACCTTTCTTAAGTCGTCAGTCCATCTTGTAGGCGGTCGACCGACGCTTCTCTTGTCTTCTCTTGGCCTCCATTCCAATAACCTCTTCGTCCATCGCCCATCTGTCATTCTGGCTACGTGTCCTGCCCATCTCCACTTCAACCTGGCTATCCTCTCGATGACGTCAGTCACCTTTGTTCTTCTCCTGATTTCTTCGTTTCTGATTTTGTCTCGCAGAGTTATTCCTAACATTGACCGCTCCATTCTTCTCTGCGTGACTCTTAGTTTGGTAGCCGAGGCTTTAGTTAAGGTAAGTGTTTCTGATCCGTACGTCAAGACTGGGAGGACGCACTGATCGAATACCTTTCTCTTTAGACATGTGGGTAACTCACTTTTAAAAGTTTCTCTCAGTTTTCCAAATGCTGCCCACCCAAGACCGATTCTTCTCTTCAGCTCATGAGTCTGGTTATCCCTGCCAATCGTAATTTCATGTCCCAGATATTTATATCTATCTACGAGTTCTATTTCCTTCCCACCAATACTGATGTTCTGGTTGGGTACCAAATTTGTCATTATTTTTGTTTTCGAGATGTTTATATTTAAACCTACATTTTCTGTAGCTACAACGAGTTCTTGTACCATCTCTCTTGCCATACCTAGATCCTCAGCTACTATGACTATATCATCGGCGAAACGTAAGTTGTTTAGGTATTCTCCATCTATTTTTATTCCCTTTGTCATCCAATCCAAACTCTTGAAAGCATGTTCTAAGACCGTATTAAAAAGTTTAGGTGACATTGGGTCTCCTTGTCTAACCCCCCGTTCTATTTTTATGCGATTACTGTTAGTATGTAATTTGACAGTGGTTGTTGCCTGTAAGTATATTTTGTGTAATAATTTTGTATACCTATAATCTAGCCTGCATTCTTTAAGCGCCTGTAATATTTTGCTAAGTTCAACTGTGTCAAAGGCTTTATGAAAATCGATAAAAAGTAGAACTAGGGGTTTATTGTATTCCACTACTTTCTCTATCAGGGTTTTTATACTTTGTAGACGGTCATTTGTTCCGTAATTTTTTCGGAATCCTGCCTGTTCTCTTGGTTGATAAGTCTCTAACTTTCTATCCATTCTCTTAACTATTATTCGCGTAAATAACTTATATAAATGGCTGAGGAGGCTAATCGGTCTGTAATTCTCTAAATTGGCTTTGTCTCCTGCTTTGTGTAATAGAATCATAGTAGCGTTGTTCCAGTCTGTTGGAATATTGGCGTTGTGAAGGCAGATATTGAAAAGTTGTTTAATTTTTTCAAGTAGTATATTTCCTCCAATTTTTAGTGCTTCTGATACTATTCCATCTTCACCTGGGGTTCGATTATTTTTCATTTTCTTCAGAGCCTCTTTGATTTCTGATTTTGTTATATCGGGCATTAAATCCGATCCTTGATTTAATACCCCAGTTTTTACTGTAATTGGAGGTTGCGCATTGTCATCTTTTTTTCTTGATTTGTATAACTCTGTGCAGAACTCTTCGACTGTTGTTAATATTTCATCTCTGTTTGTAGTTTCTTTTCCAGTTCTGTTTCTTAGTTTGTTGATTTCTATTTTTCCTTTTTGTACGCTTACGTTCTTCAAAACTTTCATGTTCTTATTTTGCTCTATTGCTTGTTTTGTTTTTTCTACATTGTAGTTTCTTATGTCTTTTCTTATTGACTTTGTGATAGTCTTATTTATTTGATTTAGCGCTTCTTTGCTGGAACTTGTATCTCCTTTCATCTGTCGTCTTAGTTCTATAAGGGTTTTAGTAGGTTGACTTAGTTTTTCATCTTTTTGGTTTGTTGGACAGTATTTAGTTTGAGCCTGTTGTATTGTGGTGATTATTTGCTTGTTCAGTATATTAATGTCTGTTGTTGTTGTATCTTTCAATGTATCATTAATATATTTTTCGAACTCCTGAATATTAGTTGGTTTTACCCATTTCTTTGTGTGTTTCTTATTTATCATTTTGAGTCTTTCCTTTTCGATCGATATCGTTATTTTAGCTCTTACTAACCTGTGATCACTGCTTGTGCTGAACTGGTTTAACACATTTACGTCTTTAAATAATTCTTTTTTATTTGTTAAGAAATAGTCGATTTCGTTCCTTGTTTTTCCATCTGGACTTTCCCAGGTCCATCTTCTGTGTTTTTTCTTTTTAAAGAAGCTGTTCATTTGATAGAGATTGTTTTCCAAAAGAAAAGTTAACAGTTGTTTGCCTCTATCATTTCTGCCTTCGCTTCCAAAATTTCCCAATATTATTTCAGAGGGGTCTTCCTTGGTACCTATTTTGGCGTTGAAATCACCGCCTATTATTAAGAAGTGGCCAGGATTTTCCTTGATTGCACAGGATATTTGTTCGTAGAATATTTGGACTTCTTCATCTGAATGGCCTGTAGTAGGTGCGTATACTTGAATGAACTTTAGGATATATCTGGTGCTCATTTTGATGTTTAAGTAGACCACCCTTGTTGATATTTGGTTTATTGACACAATTCTGTTCGCAATTCTTTTGTGAACAAAGAAGCCGACTCCTCCGACTGTCGATTCCTCTTCTCCTTTGTAGTACCACAGATGGCCTGATGGGAGTGAGATAAGATTCTCTCCTTTTTTTCTAACTTCGCTGATACCCACAATATCCCAATTCACTTTTGAAAGTTCTTCCTCCATTTCTTCGAACCTTTCTTCGGTAGAGAGTGACCGAGCATTATATGTGGCGATGTTGAGGTTTATATTTTTGACGCACTTTGAATAGGGTTGGTTTACACTGGTCGGGTTTGTGGCATTTAAACACCGTGCTTGCCTTGCATGTTGGTGAGTATTCATATTTATTCCCACGAGTAGCTGGGGATCGTTGTCGATTCCTGTAGAGCCCCGCGTACAGGAACAAGGCTAATTTTCAATGGGATTTCGCCCGGTGTCCCAAGAGCATCGTTAGCGGCCGCGTGACGTGCGACCATTCAGTTTTTAGCACGATAGCTTCCACCTTAACTTACGGATTTTTTGCATCTGGTTTTCTCCATATTTTGTTGGGTAAGATGGGGAGGGAAAAAGGTGTATATGGGAAGAATCTGTAGTAGAAAGAAATATAGTGACCCGTCTGCCCTCGGAAACCTAATCGCCATTCGGGGTCGGAAAAAAACAAGAGTTAGCCAAGAGAGGCTGATAGAAAAGATTAAAGACATTTCACTCAAGACAAGTTGAAGAAGAGTAAAATGTGAAGGCCCTTATGATCCGCCAGGTGCGTTTCATAAGCGTATGAGTATTGGTACGCTTTGTGTTCCCGCTCATACTTCGGGGTGTTGACTACAGACTGTATGGCTCGTCCAGCATGCCATAGCATGCTTGTATAACATCAGCAAATTCGTACATAAGCTGGTCTTCCCGGTCTGGCCACTTCCAAAATCTTCCACATTTCTCCATGGAGCTGACATTCACACCTTGCTTTTCCACTCCAGTGACCACTCCTGGAAACATAGACCCCTCGTATTGGATAATGACGTAGTCCGCTATATTTGGCTTATCTACTTCTTCCTTTGCTACAGCGGTGGCATCTTTCTCTCCTACAGTGGTGGCCTCTTCTTCTTCCACAGCGGCGGCATCTTTCTCTATCACAGTGGTGGCATCTTCTTCTCCCACAGCTCCCCTGTCATTCATGGAGACCATCAATTTCTTTAACAAAGCTGGAAATTGGTCTTTTGGTATTGTTCCACATCTGCTACCAATCATACTGTCTTTCCATTCATGTAGAATTGCTCTCCACCTACCTTTCATTGGCCGAAAGAAAGCAACGTCTAATGGTTGCAAAAGGTATGTTGCATGTGGAGGCAATGCTATAAGGGATATATTGTTGTTTTCACACTGTCTAATCACTTCGATATTCAAATGTGAACTCAAATTGTCACCTAGCAGGACTTTTTTGCCTTCTTGTCTTTTAAGTATTGGCAGCATCAGGTTAACAAACCAATCTTCGAAGCATTGGTAATCAAACCAGCCGGATCTGCTTCTGCTGTACCTAGCATTTTCAGGTCCATTCTCCATCCAAGTTTGCCACAGTTTTTCAGACTTGTATACAACATAAACTGGTGCAACTTTTCCAGCTGCATTTCCAGCCAGCATTAATGAAGTGCACGCCTTTGTTGAGTTGCGTATTTGCTCAGGATACTTTGTGCCTCGTCGTATAATAACTTTAGATGCACCAGGATCGTCAGAAAGATTCGTCTCATCATAATTCCAGAGATTTGATGGAGGGACATTCTCTAACTCTCTTTCGAGATTATCGAAAAAACTATTTATAGTTTCACGGTTTACTGCAGCCCTTGAAACGCTTATGTTTGTAGCAACTCGATTAACCAATATATTCTTATGTCTAGACAGAAATGATGTCACCCATTCTTTTCCTGGAAAATTATCTTTGAAACATTTTACATTCTTGCCCCTCTTATCTAGGTATGTCTTCACAATATATCGCAGATCATGGGCTGTCACGGGGAAACCAAAAGTTGATATAGCAATTACGTGTGCAATAATTGACTCCTCTTCTTCCTTTTCTAGAGCTGTTTGTCCACCAGAAGGACGGCTATGTCGGTTATGGAGTTTGTGAAACAGCGTATTGCGGTGAATTCCGTATCTAAAAGGTTTAGCAGGTAATTTTTAGGAAAACATTTTTGTTAAGACATATTCATACCTTTCCGCAGCATCCCGTATGCTAAGTGTTTTCGCTCGTATACTGTGAAGAGCTTCTTGCAACGTCGCGTCAGAATAATTTTTGTATTGACGAGTTCCCGGTAGCCTCTGGTATTTTCGGGGCATTGCTACTTACCTAAAAGATAATAATAAAATGTAAAAAAACAATGTCACAACCTCACCTCATATTTGTCAAATCTGTTATAAATTGTGTCACAAAGTCATCTCATGTTTTGTCGAACTTTTATTTAAGGTGACGACACTGGTTAATTAGTTGAAATTTTTAAACAGTGTATGCATGACAACATAACCTAAACTATAACGTACTTTGTACATATTATAAATTCTGGCTACATGAAACAGTTGGAGCTCTACAAATGAAAGTACACCAACAAAGTAAAAATTCTAAAATACTTACTTTTATTTAAATTACACACACGATCTAGCTACTTGTTTTAAAAACTTTAATATGGCCAATAATCAACACACACTTATACAAGGCCAATGAAAACAACTGCGGCGCGTTCAGTCGGTAAGTATGGACTCTACATCGGATTTAGTGGGGGTACTACGTACTGTCACAAATTCACCTGGCTGTCATAAATCCACCTCATTTTACGGTATCTTAGAAGTACAATCTTAGACTCATGAGTAAAATAGTAAGGTGTAGTAGGGAGTACGGACTCTCTCTCAATATCAAAAAGACGAAGTTTATGAAAATTAGTAAAAACAACCATAATACTAACGAAATCTTGATAGTAGAGGGCCAGCAGATCGAAAGAGTAAAAAAGTACACTTACCTAGGAACACTTATAACAGAAAATAATGACTACACTGCAGAAATAAAAGTCAGAATCGAAAAAGCACGTTCTAATTTTATAAAAATGAAAAAGGTCCTATGTAGCAAAGATTTAACATTAGCTCTTAAAGTACGCCTAACAAAATGTTACGTCTACAGTGTTCTATACTATGGAGTGGAATCATGGACGTTAAATGTAGAGACAATGAGACGACTTAACGCCTTTGAAATGTGGACCTATAGAAAAATTATGAGGGTTTCCTGGGTAGATAGAGTTACAAACAATGAAGTACTGAGAAGAATAGGTAAAGAAAAGGAAGTTGAACTTACAATTAAAGAAAAGAAGCTACAGTATCTCGGACATGTGATGCGGGGCGAGAAGTATGGTATCCTACGACTCATAATGCAGGGAAAGATAGATGGCAGAAGAAGCATCGGAAGAAGACGAATTTCATGGTTGAAGAACCTGAGAGAGTGGTTTGGATGCAGCTCGAAACAACTATTTAGAGCTACTGCCTCAAAAATTAAAATAGCTATGATGATTGCCAACCTCCGTAGCGGAGACGGCACCTGAAGAAGAAGAAGAAGTACAAATTTAAAGTCTTTTGTATTTTAAAATATTTCAAACGAGCTGTGACGTCTCATAGTTTAACTATATGGTTCCGTTTATGGTTATATTTAGGTATATTCTTCTTCTTCTTCTTCTTTAGTTTATTGGCCTCCACCTACTTGGATATTTGGCCAGCTCGTTGTCGCGGAATAAAGGAAAAATATTTATATTCTAATAACATTTATCGTATGTCATTGTAATAATATATACCAGTTTGTTAAGATTGAAGTTTGATATAGTTATTGAAGGAAATGAAAGAAGGTTTACTATGTAAAATAAAACCATTTTGTAAAAGTACAAGTTTTCTATGAATAGTTCAAACGATCAAAAACACTTGTAACGTCACATAACTGTATTTTCTACTGACTGTCTAATGTTTATACTGACTGTTTATAATGTCTAATTTAAAATTATATAGGTACAATTTGTTTACTTTGTTGGTACAGAATGTAAACATATAACCGGGTGACGTCATGACGCGTTTTGGGCTGGCTGGTATAATTTGAATTTTTAATCGTCTTTAGGGGCCAAACGAAAGACAAACAAAAGTTTTTTATCTTTGATACCTTTTAAACCACCTTTTTCTAACTGCGCAAGTTGTATTATTAATATTAATAAATGAAATATAAATATCTTGACGTTTCACAATTTGAAAATTCACTTTTACCTGCAGTGCCTTAAAAATTTTAAAGCACTAGTAGGTCTGGATCCTGCGTATGAAAAAAAAAGTTGATTAATAGCAAGCTCAAAATTTGTTAATAGCTTAAGGGTGTCTAGTCGGACACACTTTGATATATGGGAACACTGGAACAGGGGAAGTTTTAATTGTGGAACAGGTTAAAAATTTGGAACGGTCAGACCACGAAAACGGCACATGCATTTTATCCGACAGAACAGACTTAAACTCTCCGAACAGAGATTAAACTCTCATGCAAAAATCAGACTGCCATTTATCACCAAATGGGCGTTTTAATGAGTGGAACATGTAGAATATGTCAAATGACAGGAATTATGACAGGTGATAAATAGCAGTCTGATTTTTTGCATGCGAGTTTAATCTCTGTTCGGAGAGTTTAAGTCTGTTCTGTCGGACAAAATAAATGTCCCGTTTTCGTGGTCTGACCGTTCCAAATTTTTAACCTGTTCCACAATTAAAATTGCCCCTGTTCCCGTGTTTCCATATATCAAAGTTTATCCGACTAGACACCCTTAAGCTATTAACAAATTTTCAGCTTGCTATTAATCAACTTTTTTTCATACGCGGGATCCAGACCTATAGTGCCTTAAAGTAGCATTTTTAACACTCCTATGGAGTGCTAAAAATTGCATTTTTAACACGTTTGTAGAAAAATATATGTAAAAACACTAATATATTCTTTCCACGCCTTTTCTGGACTGATACATACATAAATTAAAATATTTAGTAACTAACTCCATACGGCATGTATGCGCATGCGAGCAGATTAATAAACTTTCACCCTTAATGAAATCGCGCCTAAAGAAGTATAACTTCAAAAATAATTTTAAAGTTTGAAGAGAATGCCTTTTTTTCAAAATTTCTCCTAAGAATATATATTTTCGGTAAAATACTTACTTTTTGAGTAATTTGTTGGTGAAAAACGGTGGAAAATGGTGAAAACCGAAAAACTGTCTAAAAACGTGTTTTTTTGTTGAAAAATGAACATAATATGTACTCGCAAATAACTCGAAAAGTAGATATTGACTTAAGTAATATAAAAATTTTATAGAACAACTTAACTTTATAGTTACTTACAATTCGTCAGATAATCCATTTCCGGACTTATTTTTAACTTAAGGAGGTATATTTTTCCCCCGTGAAGGAGTGGTACTACTCCTCCCTAGGGCAAAAGCACACGTCGACACAATATAATTTTCTTCTTTGACTTGTTAGCTATGTGTTTGCCAAATTTCATGTTAATCCAAGCTGTTCTTTAAAAAATCAGAGGTTTTGCAATATTTTACCGTGAGTGAATGGAGTATTAATAGTTCAGTTTAAGGGGAACGGAGCAAAATGCGAAATTTAGACGCGTGCAAAATTTTCAATGTGTTTTAAATGTATTCATTTTTTTGCGAATCCTGAGAAAACTAATAAGTATTTTTGAAAAATTTAGATGCAGAATGAAAGACTACTTTATTACTGAGGGCCGAAAGTCCCTTAGAATAAATAAAAAGTTTCTTTTGAATGAAATATTTGCAATTAAAAATCACACTAAATTTTTCCTTTTATTTTCATCCATAAAAGTAATATTTCATTCTGCGTTTAAATTTTTCAAAAATATTTAGTTTTCTCAGGATTCGAAAAAAAATGAATACATTTAAAACACATTCAAAATTTTGACATGCGTTAAAATATTTTCATTTTGCTCCGTTGGCCTTTGAAAGAAATAACTGTTCGTACACTTAGGGGATCAAAGTAATAGGTAATAACTGCTATTTTTATATCTACCGACGATTGGTAAATTTTCAATTTCACAATATAATAAAATATGTAATATTAATATTTCTGGTAATTTCGGTATTGTCAAATTTTTTCTTTGGCACCTGCCGGCGCCTTTTTACTTCGGCGCCTGGGAGCACCGCCCCTCTACGCCCTTATGGACGGCGTGGCCCTGCTTGCAGATACAACACGTAAGTACCTATTGTTCCCTAAGCGAACTTTCCAAATCTTATTAAGGAATAAGGAATCGGAATTATAGATACTAGACAATGAATGGCCTTGAAAAGTAGCCTTAAGATAGTTATTTTGTTCGATTTAATTACATTTTATTGTTTTATTTGAAATTATTAAAAATCTCCTGTTTCTATTGTTTTTTATGTCCTATTTTACTGTTGTGTGAAATTTTCATCAGGCAACACTGTCGGCGCTGAAATCATAGGCCGGTTTTCAAATGTGACCCAATGGAAAAATACCACGTGTTTGCTATTTCGGTAGGGTTACAATTACAATACGTTCGGATTTCGTGCGGACAGCGGACAGTCCGGATTTGAAAGACATGTCCGGATTGGCGTCCGGATATGAGAGATTTTTTTCTTTACTAAAAAATGGAAAATGCTAGGCACAACGGTGGGAAATTTTAGTCTGCGCAGCACCTTAGGTCTAAAGTATGTTAAAACATAGGTGAATATGTATTTTAAACTGGAAGAGATTTTCGATGTTAGTTGCATATTGTAGGGAAACAGCTGTACTTTTAATTGTGCCATATGCATTTTGCATATATATGTACAATGTAGAGGTAGCAGCACAGTCAAATTCACATTTTACATTTTTTACAACCCTGTCCGGATTTGGCCCTAATAAATTATGGTAAAACCCTACATTTCGGGCATGTTTTTCTTTGTATTGAGTTGAAGAAAAAAGTTAAGCATAAGGGCTTGTTTACATGCAGGCGGTTTGCCAACGTCTACTGGGCGGTTTACCTGTTTTACTTGATCTCACCCTAATGCCGCCTTTAAAGTTTTACCCTAATAGGGCTTTTCATCGATTGTTATTTGTTTCGAGCTTCTGTCATGTGTCACATGGTACTAATATATCTCAGTCATACGTCTTTGGTTTGTATCATTTGTATATACCAATAACGTATGTATGACTTAGATATATTAATAATAATGTGACAACATGACAGAAGCTCGAAACAAATAACTGTGAATGAAAAACCCTATACCAAGGAAAATAGGGGGAAAACAGGTTAATCGCGACGTTTACGTTGCCCTATCTGAACAAGGCCTTAGGTAAACATTTCCGTTGCAGCACGTAGTTATTTTGGAGAATATTTATTTGTTTAATTATTCATAGGGATAGTTTGGTTATCTAATAAATAATGTTTATTTCCATCTGTCATTCTTTATTTAGAATTAAAACTTCCTTACTAAATTCCAAATTACCACTATCCTATCAGCGACCAGTTCACTGTAAGTCGAAGGATAATTTTTTTTTCGTTTGGTAAATTCATACGGAGATATTTTAATTAGATGCTGCAATGTTGCCAGCAACATATTTCCGGCAACATATTGCTTTGCATATAGCAAAAACTAGCCCGTCTAAATGCCTCTGTAAAATAGTTGCGATGAATGTCCAGACAACTTCAATAAGTTGTCTTAAATAAGTTTAAGTGAGGTAATAGGGAAAAATAACTTTCTTTTATCTTACATTCACACACCGAATGTGAGCAAGGAATAGTCGCCCAGACACCAGACTTATTTAAACAATCTGGACTGGGCATGTTCTAGTTTCTGTTCGCCTAAATTTGAAGTCGTAGTCGAAAAGTTTAGCGCGGGGAAAGAGTCGAGGTGATAAACTGTGAAACTTCCCGTAGTCATCAGCGTACCTTCCAATAATTGAAAGGTATCTATTTGAAACAATTTTTTTATTTGAACAAATGATGATTAATGGCATGTTTAGTATCGTAAAATATACAAATATTTGAAAGAAGTAAGAAACAATGAAAGATAAATAATTTTAATGTTCAATGTACAGAATATATTTACAAACATTGATTTACACAAAATAATAAAGATGAAGGAGTATTAAAAATCACAAATTACTATAAATATATATTATTATATTTAAATTAAAATAATAGACAAGCAATAGAAAAACTTAAACAATTCCTCCCCAAATATTAATCTGTTCAGGGCATTGAGTATGCTCTTCTCTTATCCAGTCAGAGATGCGTTGAAAAAATATAAAAAATTAGTGCATTATGTTGTGAAACTTCTGCTTAGTTGTTAGTTGGCAACATTGGTATGTCAGGTTAGACATAACAGTAGACAGAAGAAAGATAGAAGTTAAGGGGATAGACGCAAATTTTCGGCTTTAAGGGGAAAGGCGCAAAATGTCGCCGGTCAAAATTTTCAATGTGTTTTAAATGTATTTATATTATAAACGCAGAATGAAAGATTATGTTATTACCGAGGGCCGACAGTCCCTTAGAACAAGTAAAATATTATTTTAAAGGAAATATTTGCAATTAAAAATCGCTCTAAATATTCTCTTATATTTTCACCCCTGTAACTTATTAAAATAAACATTATAGAAGTTTTCAGTGACTTTAGACCCTTAGCAGTATCTAACGTAATCTTTGACTCTGCATTTAAATCTTTCAAAAACATTTATTAGTTTTCTCAAAATTCGAAAAAAATTAAGACATAAAACACATTGAAAATTTTGACAGGCGACATTTTGCGCCTATTTAGGTATTTTTGAAAAATTTAAACACATAATGAAAGATTACATCACTACTGAGGGTAGAAAGTCTTTGAAAAGGTCTTTAATGTTTATTCTAATAAGTTATACAGGGCTGAAAAAGAAGAGACAATTGAGTGTACTTTTAAATTTCAAACATCTCATTCAAAAGAAACTTTCAGCTTATTCTAAGGACTTTCTACCATCGGTAATGAGGTAATCTTTTATTCTGCGTTTAAATTTTTCAAAAATATTTATTTTTTTCCAGGATTCGTTAAATCAATATATTTTATAGGTTATTCCGTTTCAAATCACTCAATTTTGGATCAAACAAACTTTTGGATCTCCGATTTGTATATAGCATCTACGGGATATAGAAATAAAACATTTAAGGTCGAATTGCCTTCTTCTTATTCTTCCTTTTTTTTTTCAAAATGTTATTTTAAGCGATTTTACAGTGATTTGATATTTATTTAAACAAATTTGCATTTTCTATCGCCAAGTATCAATGGAGACATAATATTTTAATAGAAGGGACTCAAAAATGTCATTATATGGCATTATAATAAGTTATTTCAAAACAAGTTTTTGATCAAGAAAGTGTAGTGTAGAAAACGTTAAAATCCTTCTAATCACTTAGAAGTCCTATGTTTTGGCTATCTGTGGGCAAATTTTCGACAAATCGATTATGATGTATTTTGGAAATGGAGGAAAATGTAAAACACGTTTAACGTTTCCTACACTATAAAATTTGATCAAAAACTGGTTTTAATCAAAATAACTTGTTATAATGACATATAATATACGATAGAAAATGCAAATTTGTTTAAATAAACACCAAATCACTGTAAAATCGCATAACATTTTGAGAAAAAAAGAAGAAGACTTTTGATCTTAAATATCTTATTGTTACGTCCCGCAGAAACTATACACTAAGTTTCAGAAAGATCGGAGATCCAAAAGTGTTTGTCTGAGTGATTTGACAAGGAATGTATTTTATACAAATTGTATTGTATATTAGAAAAATAAATCAATCAATAAATAAATAAATGTGCAGTAAAACCTCCGTTAACCGAAATAATTTGGGGGACGCCGTTACGGATAAAAATGGCATTATTTTTTGTATGCTTCTTGTGTTGTTTATTTATTTGCGTTCTTTAGTTGTATGAAAGCAATGTTGACGATGTTGACAAATTAACATCGAATTGTTTCCGTTTTTCGATAAGAATTTACTCTTTATTGATGAAATTATTGAAACTGTTAGCCTTTCGGTTAAACGATGTTTCAGTCAAACAGGTTTCGGTTAACGGAGGTTTTACTGTATTTATACATAATATGTACTACAAAATTTACTTTATTTCACAAAATTAAGTTTTATTTATTTATTTTATTTCAATTCATTTTAAGGATTAAGTAACATCATATCCCTGTGCTACGCCGATGGTTATAATAGGTAGGTACCTACTTGATATAATAATATACTTTTTCCAAAGTCAGTTTTCCAAGTGTCGGCTTTTGATATTCTTTGATGCCAATGCCGACCATTGGCGTGGAAATTAAGAAAAAGGATCAGTTCATCAAACGCATATTTCAAGAAAAATCATATAATTTTTATTAACTTTTGCTTAATTATATTCAGGAAAATCTTTCAATTTTTGGGCAGAAATGGTTTAAACAATTTTTTAAACTAATTCAAAATATCACCTTTTGTGCTCCAGAAAATTATTTTTTAGGTTTTTGGGTGACTCTATATAAGAAAGGTACTGTCATTTTTCTCAAAAGTTAATAGTTTTCGAGATATAATAGGCGACTTAAAATCCGAAAAATGCGATACCTAAATATGAATTTTCCAGGCTTGAAAAATATGTAAATGATTATTTTTGAGATTTAAGCGTATCTAAACTGAAGTATAAACATTGAGTCTTAAGAATCTTAAGAATTTGGTGAGAAATTGGGGCAATATTTTCCGTAGCAGAAAAAGGTGATCTTTTGAATTTTAATTGTTTCAACAATATCTGCCCAAAAATGTCACCCGGCACCCTTCTATTTGTTTAAACGGGGCATTTTCGAATAGGGATCCTCAAAGGAACATAAATTTTAAAATTTCATCCTTTTTCGTGTTATTATTAGGTATTTTATTTAATATGCGGGAATGATACGACGCATTATCCATAACAATCACTGAATTCGTCGGAATATTGGGCAAGAGCTGTCCGTCAGACTACTTTTCAAATAAATCGGCTGTCATATCTTCGTGATAATCGGCAGAAGACTTTGTTATATTTTTGGCAGATAATAGCAATGCATTAGATACCTACAAAACCATCTTTGCTTCCGGCATGAAGAATAATAACACGTTTTCCTCTTGAACACGGTGTATTTAATGCACAATTGTTTGTGTTGTCAACCCAGCCGTACTTGACAACATCATGCGTAGGTATCGAACCAGGTTTCATCTAAATAGATTATGTTTCTGTTTGAATTACGATACTGTTTTATTTTACTCAAATACTCTCGTCCAAATTCAACGATACGCCGAGATTCCATTATTACCATTCGATTATTTAATTTCTTATATTTAAATCCACAACTTATCAAAATCTCGCGCAGTCTTTCCAAAGATGTATAATTATATTCAGGGAAATCTCTCAATTTTTACGAATCAGTTCTAAAGTAGGCAATCTATTTTCTTTGTAAAAATTGTAAACTGTTCGTTGAATAACATCTTTTGCAGCAGAGTCAATCCTACCCAATTTTTTATTTGGTCGCTTTCGTTTTAAGGAAGGATCTGTACAGTGCCTAATTTAATAATTGTATAATTTTATATATCGTCTTATACCCGATTTTTGTTAATACATGAATTCTCGAAACAATTGCATTATCAGTCATCCCAATATTTTCTTTTTTTAAACACTCATACATATTTAGAACGATTCTTTGGGATTGTACATGCAAATCTTTATTTTTTAATTAGGGGCTGTCATTAACATAATTGTCATTATTTATTGATAACACAGAAGATGATACATCTTGATCATTCTTATCAAATGGTCTCCAAAATGCCATATTATATTACAGCATAAATATTATATTACTTACCTTAATCCTCCGCCTCTGATATCTGGTGCCGAAATTAAAGAATTTAAGTTGTCTCATAACTAGACAAACCCGTGTTCATAATGATTTATGGCTTTGCAGTTCGCTGTTGCCATAATGCACGATGTCGGTCGCTTGTAATATAATTATTTGCTTAAGGCTGTTTTATCAGTTGAAGCACATTGCAATGTTAAGTGGGCGTATCACTTACTTTCGTAGACTGCTTACGTCACCACACACGTGACTCCCTACTTGAAATTGATTGGAAGTAGGGAGTGCGACCGACAATTCGATCTTTACTCAGTGGCGCCGGCGGACAAGTATTTTAATGACAACAAAATGCATTAGTGTGTTTGGCCTGAAGTGTGTTTATTTATATCAGGATAAACTAGTTTAGCCTACGCGTGATATGATAAACTAGTTTGACCTAGGTCATACTAGTTTATCCTAGGCGGTTAGGACAAAGTAGTTTGGCCTAGGCCAAACTAGTTTGTCCCGAAATCGGGTTTGGCCGGTAACATATACATTATTTTAATATATTTATAGGTTGCAGTTACATAAAAAAAGTATCCAATTGATGAATAAAACACAAATCGTGGATAGTAGTATAATTTTCTGTCTTATTTTAAAACACCCTGGGACTCATTTCTTATCTTGTCAACCTATATCCCTAAACTAATGTAATACTTAAAAATACGCGTAAACTAAAGAACTTGTAACTTATACCACTAAACTAATAATATATTATGTACTTAAAATACCCGTAAACTAAATAAGTTTAATGTTTTCAAAATAACTAAGAATACTGTAAACTGTAAACACTAAGCAAGTTGATGAAGAAAATACAAGAATGAATAACTGGAAATGGATTCTAATAATTCAAGCGAACTGACCGACTGACCGTACGTTCATGAGATTTGTCGTCACGAAGGCGATAACGATGAAACTAAGCGCCAATGCTGCGTAACTCGTTTCATTATTAGATTTCAATATTTTTAGCAAATTTTCTTCAAAGTTGGAACACGCTTTTCTCGATTATTACTGGACACAGAAAGGTGAAAAAAAAATCAACGATTACAGAAAAAAAAACTCTTTCAAGTGATGGGAGTAAAAAGTTTGGTTATAATAGAACGTTAAACATTATAATCTAATTTTTCAACAGAATTTTCAAAAAAAATAAAAAAAGTAAAACCATCATTTTAAAGGCAACATAATTTCGAACAACGTGTCCAAATTTCGAGACATTCTGTCGGTAAATAACAGAGAAAACACTGTCCCTAGGTTTTGGTGCACCGATAAAACAGCCTTAAGTCATTGATTAAAAACTACCCAAACTGTGTAGATATTAATCAATGCTTAGGTAGTAATATATTTTTCTATTTACACGTTGTACAATAATGTATGTCCATACTTAAAAATATTTCTTTAATTTTTTTGTTAGGAAAGGTATTAATTTTTATTACTCATTTCAAAGACGTACTTATCATAAAAAGAATTATGTAGTTTAAAATTGAATGTAACGCTGTGCGGCTGTGCTATGTAAAAGAGCTTGAACATTCAAAATCGATTTTATCCAAAAAGTACATACATGCACGGACATACATCACATAATGTGAAAAATAAATTTTAAAACAATATAATAATAGTGGTGTTCTTTTATTCTTGAACTGAAACGAAATATACTGCATCTGATCATCACATCTAGTGATGATCTTTGGATCTATTTGGTTTTTTATTAGTTAAAATTTAATACTTTCAATCTTTAAACTTGATTAAAGCTAATTCTTATCATATTTTCATAATTAAAAAGATTAAATTATCTGAACTGCCTTATTATGTAAATATTACAGTATGTAGCCACTTTAATACCATATCAATATATCTTCAATTTTTCATGTTTCCAGGTAAGGTAGAAAATCAGTAAAATTTGGAAAAAAATAATAAAATTCTTGAAACCGTTTTTTAGAACTTGGATTCTTAAAAGTTATCTGTTTGATTTCTTAAAAGTAGATCATTATCTATAAGAGTATTACTGCTAAAATCATCAACATGGCAACATCGATATAGACTGAACGACCAAATTGTCTCCAGACTACAATGTTGCCGATATTCGAAAATTTCTTAGAGTATACGTAATATATACAAAGTTCACAGTTGCTTTAATTCATTAGTGAAGAGTCCATTGAAATATTAAGTACCTAGTTAATTAAGGCTATGGGTACATAATTCGCAAATATTTTACGTGTATCCCTACTTTTTTTGTCTTTACACGGCAAATTACGTGTAGTAAAATTCACACTGGTATGGATATGTAAACATTACTAGAATGTCATTCCACTTGAAAATGTCATCATTAATTTAAAGAGATGGGTTTTGAACGTTCTTGGATAACTGTTATTTTTATAATTGCAAATTATTAATTCAGTTAATAAATGTGATAATTTTTTCACTAACTATGTATTCAGTGATTGTAATAATTTATTTGTACAACAAAGACTAATACTCAATCGAGAAAAGAGGAAAAGTGTTAAAGTAATTTTTTAATAATATATTGTTATGGAACGCTTACAATTTTGAACATCTTTAACAACAAAATACTTGGATCACAGAATATATTATCCTGATGTATTCTCTGCTTGGATCTTCCACAAATAATACACAATAAATAACTTTTTATTTAGTTCACGTCTTAAATCAATTATTTATCAAATACACTATATATCAATAATATTTAATCAATAACTCAACATATTCCCGATGCAATGTCAAATATTTAAAATTGTCACTGATTGTCAGTGTCTGACTGACAATATATGCTGACAATATTATATTCGGCTGAGTGCGTTGTAAGACAAAGATAGATTTGGAAAATATTACCACGGCATTGTGTTCATTTTTTTTCGAATCCTGAAAAAACCAATAAATATTTTTGAAAAATTTAAACGCAGAATGAAAGACTAAATTATTACTGAGGGCCGAAAGTCCCTTAGAATAAATAAAAAGTTTATTTTGAATGATATATTTGAAATTAAAAATCACACTAAATTTTCTCTTAGTTTTTCACCCCTGTAACTTATTAAAATAAACATTATAGAAGTTCTCAGGGACTTTCGGCCCTCGCTAATAACGTAATCTTTCATTCTGCGTTTAAATTTTTCAAAAGTACTTATTAGTTTTCTCAGGATTTGAAAAAAATGAATCCCCATTTGATTAGCATTGCAGCCGAAAATACGTACCGATCCTCTTAATTTATAGATATATTTTTTGAGAATAATTTCATATTATTTTTTAAGAGTGTCGTTGACTAGCAATTGAATAATAACGAATAGAGAATATTTTTTTCATATAAACTTAGGAATTTTAGGAAATATATCTGATAACCTTGATTCGAAAGCGGGTCTCTTTGATACCAAAATGAGGCATGTTTATGTTGGAAAATTATTAGTGGATAAACTGTATGTATTTTTAGGAATGAAATGACAGTTACGCACCATAGGACACTACTTAAAGATTACGATTCTTCAATTCAAATTCAAAATAAATAATACATACGTTAGCAAGTTCACTAAAATATCACAAATAAGGAAATTATCAACACAAATGTAAACGATACGACGTCATGTTCCTTTTCCTCGAAAGCGCTGCGATTTGATTCGTTGATATTGATATTACCAGTGGTGCCAAGTCTCGCAAAGAGTGAAGATTATCAGAATATATTTTCATTTAATAAATTTTAAAAAATTGTTTTTCTTCTAAGTACTTGGTTGCGTAATAAGTATATTTAGAAATGGCTTATAATAACTAAGTAATATATTTTGATTTTTAAGTTAAAACAAATTACACTAAAACTGGAACATTATTTCGAATATTGACTTAAAAACAACATAATATGACGACGTCAAATTACGGATTTGTGTCTATGCCTATGACTGTGACAACAAAGAATAAATATATACTCACGTCTATATTCTTTGGTGACAATCTCATGACTTCATTTAAAAGATGTATCTAAATAGCCCGGTTACCCGGTTCATCTTTATTTACATAATATTATACGTCCATGATCAACCATTCTATGCTACAGTTCAAATCAGAGAACCCGCTACGTGCTGCAACATATGGCAACAAGAGGACCACCACATACCATCAAACTTCGGACGAGCAGAATTCTCACGAAGCATAGGAAAACGAAAATAGGTCAACATTTTTCGTGAAAACAGCTGATGAGATTTGCTCGTAACGGCGCAAGTATGGATTAGAAAGACAGAGCAGAAAGTACCTACAGGCCCGTATTTTGATGGATGTTGGATCGCAAAAAATATTTGTCAGTGAATAATTTATTCGAAAAATTTGTGTAACGACGCAAAATTTAAACATGCACATAACTGCAATTGGTAATACCCCGAACCGGAGCTATAAGGCAGTTCATATAAAAATAGCTTCTCTAAATAGTAGGTAGTCTAGGCGCCAGAGGGATGTCCTTTTCAATTCTGATGGACAAACTCAACGTTTTCTTATGCATTTTGGCATGCTGATTACGAATTTCGAGGGTGGATTTCGATCCGAGTGGTCGAGAAATTGTTATAAACAATTTAATTGTTTTTACGGCTCTGGCTCATAAACTAAGAGATAAAAAAAATGTTTCGGACAAAATTTATTCCTTAATACAAAACGAAGAAAAAATCGTTTACCAAACTTGAATCCAACAATCATAACTCAAGATATTGTAAAATTAGTGCACAATGCAAATTGCAAAATAAGTATTTTTCGAAGTTTTATCGATCGTAACTCGGCTTCTACGCATACAAATGAGCCTTATTATAAGGCATAAGGCCTTATCTTAAAGCTTAGCTTAGATAATAGGCTTCCAAATAAAGTTTGTTAAATTACTTTATCTTCATTTTTAATATCCGTTTGAAGTTATAATTTTTTTAAAAATTGTACATTCATTTGTTTATAAGGGTTTCAAACAAATTTGAGCTATAAACATTTATACTTTAATTAACAATAATGATAGAAAACTCAAAAGGAACCATTTGAGCTTATCAAAATGTTTGTAAGTTTATTTTGGCCAAGATATCGATATTTTAATGGCGCGCTATGAGGTGCAAGATCGGCTTACAGTAAGTACTTAAGTAAGTGACGAAATTCGTAGCCAAAATTTTAAAGCAATGTCTGTTCGTTTAAGAAATATAGTCTGGTTAAATTAGTCTGGGACACTTTCCTTTATTATATATCGTGATGTAAATACAGTACTGTGTTTCCTGGGAATAATATTACCGCCTAACATTCTACATCAAACATTCAATATTTGGAGATAGTTGGCATGTGTTATTAGGCTCTGTATTGTATCCTTGTTTTGAGATTAAGATGCCTCTTATTACTTAGATTAATTAATGAATTATTTTAATTGCTACTCATGAAACAAAACCAAACTTTAATAAAATTTGTGAATAGAAAACATTCTCAGGGCTAATTGATTAAATGTATTACCTTTATTTTGTGGCATCTAGTACTTCTCGTTTCTTGCTTTATCCAGGACAAAACAGGGAAATATATATACAATCTTTAAACTATCTACCCTCTCGGGTGCAGGTATGAAGGAAAAGGTACAGGGAAAATAAATATACTCAACTCATATAAATATTATAACCTCTATTTATTTATATACTATACCATAAATATAAAAAAATTAAATTTATGCTAAACTTTATTCTGTTGTAAAATTTCTTACCTAATCATAAAATAAACCTTTAATTCTATTATCTCCTTTTGTGAACCAAATTGATTTAATTGAGTCGGTAGACTGTTATTATTATTATAAAAAAGAGAAAAAATAATTTCCACTTTTTAAATATATGAATACACTTATACACTTATATCTTCTATGAATTTATGAATGAATAATTTATGTTGTAATCCTATTAAGTTAACGTGGCTTTAAAAAACAAATATGGTATGTAATTCAAAACAACTCTCTCTTTTCACAAATAATCTGACTAACCTTTGCCGACGTCCTTATTTCTTCTGCTGCATTGTGTTGTCCTTAGTTCTCCCACAACGTGCTCCACTGATTCTGCAAATTGTCCTTCTCCTGCAAACTGTTTCAAAAAACAGCACTCGTTCGAATTCTCTCCTCAAATTAAAATCTCTGACTCGATAAAAACAATATCGATCTTTAGAATTCAACGATTTTTTCCCTCAGCTAGGTACCTCGCATAAGTTTATATAATACTGCTCTCGTTACTGACAGAAACTGGAATCTTTTCAGGACACAAGGAGTTTTGACTTCTCGACTCGATCTCGTTCTCGTCTCACACTATTGTGCTTCCATGGTCAACAATTTAACACACTTTGCAAAAATACACTACTTTCAAACTGGACTGATTGCTTTCGATGGTAATTTCCCAATGAATTCCTTTTTCTATCATCAATTTGAAACTCACCACTCTATTCTCCTTCCATCGGTATCCTAGCCAATCACAAGCATTCTCCACACATCATATGCGTACTTTCTTTTCTTAAGAACAAATATATAGTTTCTTTCTATAAGAAAAATTTCTTTCTTGTCAATTTCTAGGAGATATTAAAATTATTTTTATTTGTAATCTAAAAAAACTCTATCCTAAACTAAACAAAAATGTTTACTATCTCTGAAACCATTTAGAAAGCACTGTCTGTGGTTCAATCAACCGCGGTATACATTAACTTTCTAAACAAACGTTGTAGTCCGTTCTGTTGAAATTTATAAAATGTTCGTAGAAACTTTACCACTAAAATTTTACTCTTCCGCGAAACACTTCTTACGGCTAAATTATTTTATTTACAAAATTTGACCATATGCAGGGTCATGAAAATCTACGGTTTTGTGGTCTTTGACATAAAATTATTTTTAAATGCTCCCCATAAAAATTATTTAAGTGTATGTAAAAAAACAATGACACGAAAACTGTGACGATTTATTAGTAAAAAGGTGTACTTATAGAAATTCCTAAAAACGCATTTGTCCTATACATTAGTTAAAAGTGTATACATAGCAGTATTAACTAGCAGCTTTAAATACAAATTAAAATATCTAACTCGATAAAAACAATATCAATCTTTAGAATTCAACGATTTTTTCCCTCAGCTAGGTACCTCGTACAAGTTTATATAATACTGCTCTCGTTACCGACAGAAACTGGAATATTATCAGGACACAAGGAGTTTTGACTTCTCGACTTGGTCTCGTTCTCGTCTCACACTATTCTGCTTCCATGGTCAACAATTTAACACACTTTGCACAAATACACTACTTTAAAACAATGAATTCCTTTTTCTCTCATGAATTTGAAACTCACCACTCTATTCTGCTTCTATCGATCTCCTAGCCAATCACAAGCATTCACCACACATCATATCCCTACTTTCTTTTCTTAAGACCAAATAGATAGTATTGTATACAAAATTTCTTTCTTGTCAATTTCTAGGAGATATTAAAATTTTTTTTATTTGCAATCTAAAAAAACTATCCTAAACTAAATTTTACTATCGTTTCTTTCTGGGAAACCATTTAAAAAGCACTGTCTATTGTTCAATCAACCGCGGTATACATTAACTTTCTAAATAAACGTTGTAGTCCATTCTGTTGAAATTTATAAAATATTCGTAGAAACTTTACCACTAAAATTTTACTCTTCCGCGAAACACTTCTTACGGCTAATTTATTTTAAATACAAAATTTGACCATATACAGGGTCATGAAAATCTACGGTCTCGTGGTCTTTGACATAAAATTATTTTCAAATGCTCCCCATAAAAATTATTTAAGAGTATGTAAAAAAACAATGACACGAAAACTGTGACGATTTATTAGTAAAAAGGTGTACTTATAGAAGTTCCTAAAAACGCATTTGTCCTATACATTAGCTAAAAGTGTATACATAGCAGTATTAACAAGCAGCTTTAAATACAAGTTAAAATCTCTAACTCGATAAAAACAATATCAATCTTTAGAATTCAACGATTTTTTCCCTCAGTTAGGTACCTCGTACAAGTTTATATAATACTGCCCTCGTTACTGACAGAAACTGGAATATTTTCAGGACACAAGGAGTTTTGACTTCTCGACTAGGTCTCGTTCTCGTCTCACACTATTCTGCTTCCATGGTCAACAATTTAACACACTTTGCACAAATACACTACTTTCAAACTGGACTGATTGCTGTCGATGGTAATTACCCAATGAATTCCTTTTTCTCTCATCAATCTGAAACTCACCACTCTATTCTCCTTCTATCGGTCTCCTAGCCAATCACAAGCATTCACCACACATCATATCCCTACTTTCTTTTCTTAAGACCAAATAGATAGTATTGTATACAAAATTTCTTTCTTGTCAATTTCTAGGAAATATTAAAATTATTTTTATTTGCAATCTAAAAAAACCCTATCCTAAACTAAACAAAAATGTTTACCATCGTTTCTTTCTGAGAAACCATTTAGAAAGCACTGTCTATTGTTCAATCAACCGCGGTATACATTAACTTTCTAAACACACGTTGTAGTCCATTCTGTTGAATTTTATAAAATGTTCGTAGAAACTTTACCACTAAAATTTTACTCTTCCGCGAAACACTTCTTACGGCTAAATTATTTTATTTACAAAATTTGACCATATACAGGGTCATGAAAATCTACGGTCTCGTGGTTTTTGACATAAAATTATTTTCAAATGCTACCCATAAAAATTATTTAAGAATATGTAAAAAAACAATGACACGAAAACTGTGACGAGTTAGTAGTAAAAAGGTGTACTTATAAAAGTCCCCAAAAACGCATTTGTCCTATACATTAGCTAAAAGTGTATACATAGCAGTATTAACTAGATTTTTATACTTAAATTACTAATATATATCCATGTATAAACGTTTAAAACCTATGTATACATTTTGTAGCGATGTATAACTAGGTCCCCGAAAACAGCAATAGACATATATATATATATATATATATATATATATATATATATATATATATATATATATATATATATATGTATATATATATATATATATATATATATATATATATATATATATATATCCGCTACCTCCACTTTTTGCATATTTTGAACTATGTTTATTTTTAGAGAGTCTGTGCAATTTAATTTTTTAGATGTGTTTATGTACGTTTTTATTTTAAAGCCGCCAGCTCCCGACTAAATTTGACAGTAACGTTACGATTTTTTTCTAAAATCCGCCAACTCCTTTTATACTCACTTCCAAATCTGAAGATTTCAATATGGCGTTACAGTGCAAAACTGTGGGAATATTGTTTTCTGTAATTTGCATTATTAATTAAAATAATGGAAGAAATAACTAAACAAGTTAAAAAAGCATGTCCTAATAAAGGAAAAAAAAATAAAAAGTAAGCGTGATTTATGGAAAAAGAACAAATTGAAGAAAAAAAAAGTGAGGTAACTCCACTGGTTAGTTTTAAAACCTGCTGAATTAACTTTTTTTTATATATATATATAAATCAATTTTTATCTTTGGTTTTATTAACCAAGTTAAGTAAATCAGGGTTATTAATACATTAGAATTGCAATCCCTAAAGGAATAATTTCCAATTCATTTAGACTGTGACGATAATATAATTTTATCGTCTAGAGTACGCCAATGACTTAAGTAAACACGTTTTTGTACTGTTTCGAACGATATAAAAATCGGATCGAAAAGCCTAGTTGATTATTATTCTTGGAGCGTTGATCGAAGAATAATAGACAACAGCGAGGTATAAGAGGTGAGTTTATGTAGGTAGTATTTCCCGACTATTTTCCGCTGTCGTTTTGGCGAGCTGAGCGGATCCGACAGTTTTCTTCTTACCTATCCTTTTACCTATCCTTATATGAGCGGTGATCGTATATCCTTTATATGTCTTTTCAATCCGGCGAAGTGAGCGGGATCTCCTTTCTCCCTTTTCCTTATATATTCATGTCGTATTAATAAAAGCAATTCCTATTTCGGCCGACCGTCAAAATCATTAATTCATGTACAAAAATACCGTCACATCGGCCCGAACAGTAAGCTCGATGCGTAGAAATTATAAATATATTTTATTAATGAACTTAATGAGTAATTAAGGCTAATTATATATCTATTTATTTTGATTCCAAATAAAAATGTTTTACAAAGCGAACTCTTTTTCTTCGACTGATAATTACCTGGAGCAACAACAACGCAACGACCTCGTTACAAGACAAATGCTAAATGCTCTGAAATAATAAATACAGTTTTTTTGCTTTTACTGAAAATATGTTGCTTGTGGAGTTAGCGGATATCGGAATTATACGACTCATATTATCCGCACGTACCGTCAATAATAATATTCACTAGTACTGTATAAAATTATAGTATTTTACAGCAGGCATTTTCCCCTATCGATCAGATTATGTACAAATACTAATTGCAGTAATAAAGATGCCTGATAATTTTTAATTACGAATTTCGACCGAAGAAAGGCATCCGTGTGCTCAATTTCAGAATATTGTTGATAAATATCACAATGTCCATATCATGACATTTAAAGGTCACTTGTTTCCATGTCGTTGCTGATAGCACTTACTATTAATAATTTTAAAGTTGACTTACCTATATTGAGTGTCTATGAATTCTATTAATATAATTATTTTAAATCAATAATTAATTAAAATAGTTCCCACATTCGGTTAACATTATACTCCAGGGTAATAAGCTAGAATAGAAATAGACCATGTTCAGGACACTCAAAGATCCAGGTAGCTTTTTTGGTTATTGTAGACCTATAGGAAGAAAACCTACCTGTTTCCTGCCTAGAGGTCGCGTCCGTTTTTTAATTATTAACAATTTAGTGCAAAAATCGCGATTTTTTCGATTTTTTTGTACCCCATTCAAAAGCTAAATAGTTGACATAAAATTACAAAATTTAATTTTTTAGAACATTAAACAACCTTCAAAATGCCGATTTTTAAAATTTAAGTCCACCTGTATGTATTAACCGCAAACAAATACAGAAAGACGGTGTAAAGTACCTTGGGATTCACCTGGATAGAAAACTGACCTGGAAAAAACACATATTTTCCAAACGAAAAAAATTGGGCCATAAAGTGAGAGACATATACTGGCTAATAGGAAAACAATCCCAGTTATTAACCCAAAATAAATTACTCCTATACAAAAAGGTGTTGAAGAGAATTTGGACCTATGGGATAGAATTGTGGGGAACAGCCGCAAATTCTAATATTGAAATTATACAAAGGTTCCAATCCAAAACACTAAGGATGATTTTAAATATACCGTGGTATATCACCAACAACGCCGTACATCGAGATGCAGAGGTAACTTATGTAAAGGAAGAAATTACATATCGAATAAAAAAATACAAGGACCGATTGCGGGAACACCCAAACCACCTAGCAAGGAACTTGATGCAGATGTGTGCAGTGCGCAGGTTAAAACTTAAAGTGACTAGTGATTTAGTGTGAGCTAAAAACAAGTGTAGTGCTTATTTAGGTTTTCCCAGAACCAATAATAGTTTAGTAGACTAACATTAAGAGCGGCATATTAATGGGTATGTTCGCCACATGTCAATAGTTTAGCCGACATAAATATTATTTAATGCTTATTACTTTGTAAAAAACGGCAGATTGTAATAAATTGGGATGACAATAAAAAAAAAGTTAAAAAGTTTTTTTTTGCTACGCGAACTGCAAATTAAGTGAAAATCGTTATTTGCTAATAACCTTTACTAAAACTACCTTAGAACTTGAGTGTTTCACCCAAAGTTGGGTATTAGGGTACTTAACAAACCCTCAAAATTTGAGACCGATCCATTAATTAGTTTAGGAGTTATTTTAATTGTTTATCCCAGAGACCTTTATTTTGCAATAACATAAGAGAGAAAATAATGAAGATAGGGCAATGCTGCGTATGCCAAATGAAGGTAGAAAACTGATGTTATCAAAATGTACTAAAAAAAAATAAAAAAATTATCTAATATAGTCAAAAATCCTAATGCCAAATTTGTGAAATTTTGTAGTTTATAATCATTTAGAATAACTTTAAAAATATTGTCCGTAGAAAAAATCATTTTACATATTAGAAAAGCTGGTATTTTACACGAATTTTTAAAAATGTATTTCAATTGGTGACTAGTCGTGGTAAGTGAAGGGGGAGGTGGGAGCCGACAAATGCACGAGTTCTAAAACTAAAAAAGGCAACTTAAAACTAATATCATTTTCTATATCTCGGGATCTACTGAATATATATTGATCGTTCTTTTTTTAATTTGTATATAATTTTTCTGTAGATTACAAATATACAATGTGTCTAGACATTTATTAATTAATAAACAGTCTAATTTGTTTAAACAATTTTTGAAAAAATAATTTTTTTCCCAAAATTCATGATTTTAATAATACTATCGTTATTAATTATAGAAAAAGTTAAGGTATACTTTAATAAATAAATTATCTTCAATAAATAATTATCTAATAAAAATTATTTATTTATTTAAGTGTACTTTAACTTTTTCAATGACTATTAATGATACTATAATTAAAAAAATAGATTTTTATAAAAATTATATGTTTTCAAGAATTGTTTAAACAAATTAGACTGTTTAATAATTAATAAATTTATAAACAAATTGCATATTTGTAATGTACGTAGAAATTACATACAAATTAATAAAAGAAAGATCAAAATCCATTGAGTGCTTGAAATTGCCTTTTCGGTATTTTAAATAGGTGGATTTGTAGGTTCCCCCTAGTAATCGTTTGAACTACATTTTTGAAAAATCGTAGAGGGTGCTGTGAAGGTACAATGTTTATGCAAATTTTTTAAGAAAAAATACAAATCCCATTCTTTAAAATGGCATTAATGAGATTCCTTAATTATTATAAACAAATTAGCTGTGAATTAAAAGAAACATGTGGCTAATTTTGTACCAAATGAACCCAGGCTATTTTTTTTTATTTGAAAATTCGTGTTAAAATACTATCTTCTCGAATATATAAAAAATTGTTTCTACGGACAACATTTTTAAAGTTATTCTAAATGTTTATAAACTACAAAATTTCAAAAATTTGGCATTAGGATTTTTGACTATATTAATTATTTTTTTATCTCTTTTTAATTCATTTTGATACTATCACTCTTCTGCTTTCATTTGGCATACTCAGAATTGCCCTATCTTCATTATTTTCTGTCTTATCTTATTGCAAAATAAAGCTCTCTGGGATAAACAAATAGAATAACTCTTAAACTAATTAATTGGTCGGTCTCAAATTTTGAAGGTTTTTAAGTACGTCAATACTCAACTTTGGGTGAAACGCTCTAAGGTAGTTTTAGTAAAAGTTATTAACAAATATCGATTTTCACTTATTTTGCCGTTTGCGTAGCAACCAATTAACTTTTTAACTTTCAAAAATCGGTATTTTGAAAGTTTTTCAATGTTTTAAAAAACTGAATTTTGTAATTTTATGTCAACTACATATTTAGCTTTTGAATGGAGTGCAAAAAATCGAAAAAATTGCGATTTTTGCACTATATTGTTAATAATTAAAAAACGGACGCGAACTCTAGGCAGGAACTCTATAGGTCTACAATAACCAAAAAAGTAGTCGGCTACCTGTATCCTTGAGTGTCCCCAGAAAATCCTTATTACTCTGGATCAGTGGTTTTCAATGTTTTTGAGTCATGTACCACCAAATGATTTTAAAATTATTCTTGGTACCACCTAACTGAAATACCTATGGAGCTTAGTAATCTAACTGCAAATATGCTGGATTTTGTCTGTGTTTTTGTGTTTTGTGTACCACCCCAAATAATGATATGTACCACCAGTGGTACATGTACCACAGATTGAGAACCCCTGCTCTGGATTATTAAGCATATTAATAAAATGGACAAAATAACATGAAAATAATAATAAACCAGAAGCCATACTTAAATGCTCTTAAGGAATTTCTAAAAGCTTTTTCTACACTCAAAACTCTAGACAGGCTCTGCTAGATATTAGATATCTATCACAGAATTTTTAATCAACGCGCCCTTATAAGCAGGGGGTTTATTTTTAATGAAATATAAAAATAATATGTTTTTTTTTATTTAATTTGACTTAAAATATTTAACAAGTTACAAAAATTATTTTGTGTTTTGGAAATTTAAAATTTTTTCTAATTATTTTAATTTCTATTCTTTACTAATAATAACTCAGACATATAATATATGTTTTAAAGACTTTAAAATGAAAAAATTATAAAATTCTTTATAAAAGGTATATTTGTTAAAATCCCTATACAGGGCTACATCACAGAACAGAACTAGTTTTCGATCGGAGACCGATCATCATCAGTGTTTACGTGAATCTAACATGCTAACCACCAAATAAAAAATATTTGGGTAAAAACCCTTTACAATTAATCCGTCATAGCAACATAGAAATAAAATGTGAAATTAAATATGGATGTTTAAAATATCCAATGTTTCATGCTCTAGGTACCATTGAGCTCGAACCTGACTTGTTCACATCATGACTGTATGGTAGCAAGTCTATACTTGCTACCATACATGGATGAGGATAGTCAATAACTTTTTTCTTTTTAAATTGCAAAACGGCAAATGTATTTTTTTATTTATGAATATAACAATGCACCGAATCCTATGATTAACTGTCCTGTGTTGACCCTATTGCACAAATGGACGGCGTTATGCAGAAAGCTACCAACCCTCAATAGTGACAAACTGAGATAATCAAGGTTTAAGTTTTTATTGATTTAAAAAATCTGTAGGATATGTTGCTACTACTTTGTAACTTTTTTTGACTGTGGATAAATATTTTGGTGTTTTCTACATGTTTAAATATTTTAATTGTAAATTAAAAAGAGAAATGGCAAATTTTTGTGGATTGGTTGGTTTCTGCATTTTGCAAATTGAGAAATTAATACCAACAATATTAAATAAAGACAACAGTAAAGTTAGAAAAATTATTTTTATTTACAGGAAGTTAATGATATGAATATTTAACGTATTAATTTAATAAATTTTAATATCAATCTACTTCATCCACTTCAGAATCTAGATCTTCAACATTGACATTGTACCCTGCAAATTTTGATAAAAAGTCAATGCATCAGCAGGAATAAGATGCATCATTTCCTTTAAATTTTGTAATTTCGCCTCAGCGGTAGGCTTCCCGTTAGGCCACAGTGGTATTAAATCGCTAAAGATTTCTTCGTTAGCAGTTCTACCTCGAGAAGATCTTTGATAGAAATTTTTGATACGGTTGTGAAAAATCGTGTTGTTGTATCATTAGCCGAAATGGGCCAGACATTTTCTATTTTGATTGACCTAATCTTCAACCAATTAATTTTTTCTTTATCTTCGGTCACTTTGCGATTAGCAATTTTTTTCTCAATGTTTATTACGCCTAAAAAATCTTCGACGTGCATTTGGGTTACTACCAATGGTCTCTGCTTTCTACAAGAACGCATTACCTCGATATAGTCATTTGGGGTATATAATCTTTGCTGTCGTTTAAGAGCCGACTCAATATCACTGAAATCAGTGTCGTTGGGCAACAAACTATGACCAGAACAGAGATATTTTACGGTAATGCTTTCTAGGTTTGTGCGTGTCCCATGCAAAATTGATTTAAGCATAAGTATTAACTTAATATTTCGATTTTGCCCACCGCAAGAATCACACCAAAGCGTAAGATGTTTGACTTCTGGAGTTAATTTAGTTGTAATATGTTTTATAAGGCAAGAGCCTATTTCTTGGGCGCCCCTTCCAGCTGAACCTTCTACCCAAACGTAGCAGTATCCTCTATTTTCTTTAGCACTGTCTATTCCTGCAATATACACCCACAACTGACGCTTATAAAATACTATGCCTGTAGGTATTCTGGGAAGCGGTAGGGTTTTTTCCAAGTCAAAACTTAAACACTCTTGATCTGTTTGTTCAGTCGCTATCTTTAAATCATCTCTTCTCATTTTCTGTGCCTCCTCTGCAACTTGCAAATGCTTCGTATGTTCCTGCTTGAACTCTTTTTTTTTTTCTTCATCCTTTTCATTATCTATTTTCATTTTAAAAGTATCGCAAACATTGCAAGTGTCTTTTTTTAATGGCTTTATTTTCAAATTAAATTTCGTGTAGAATATGTTCTTGTATGACATTAAGCTTACGGGATTGGTTTCTTCCTGCTTGTACATGTCATACATTTGTTGTAAAGTGATACCAGGTGGTAAATATTTCGCCTCTGTTTGTTCCCGACGGTAGTGTGAAATGTATTTAGGTATTTTATTAATATGACTAACAACTGCTTGAATTCGTTCATCTGCTAATTTGTTTTTGCCTCCCTGCTTTAAACCTCTTTGATCACTAATAGGAGCCCGACCATTAAATTTCTTTAAAGCAGTGTTTACTCGAAATGTAGTTCCCTTTAGAGTATTTATAAACATTTCTCTACACACTTTTGTTTCCTTTATTTTATAAATTCGAAATAATTTCCTTTTTTCAATATTTCTACCATACGACTTTTTTTTTTTTTTTTTTTTTTCAATGTCGGATACACTAGCAGCAATAAAATTAGTTTGAGCATCATATGAATTTAGCGAACAAAACCTCTCAAATTCATATTTTTGACTTTCAACAGAAACATTTTCTGCACATTTAGATGTACAGTTACAATGGAAATCCCAAATATTTGCAGAAAGCTACCAACCCACTTGGATGCAAGTGGCGCTTTGTTAAAATTCTACCAAGTGGGTTGGAAGGTTTCTGTAAATTAAAAGTATACTACCAAGTGGGTTGGTAGGTTTCTGCAAATTAGAATATCAGATAAATTTAATATGTGGCTTAGCATTTTTATAGTTTTATAGGTTATATATTAATCTAGAGGTGGTAGGTTTTTACAGAATGCAGAACTCGTATTTTGTTGTCCAAATATGCATCCAACCCAATATCTGATATATTGAGGGTTGGTAGCTTTCTGCATAACGCCGTCCAAATATAGTGAAGCCTCGCTGCTCGCCATTCACCTCGACACGCATCTGGCATCTCGTCAGGACTTATTATATATGTTCCCAAAACATTTAATTACTAACTTAATTATAGATGCCTTTAACATAATAGAACATTTTGGAGGACTTAAAGGAAAATAAATATTTTCGAGATGTTATATTAGGTTATGTCAATATTGAAAATTCCGTTGAGTACTACATAATTAAATATTTAACGAAATGCCAAACCTTTAACCCCAAACTAAATGCAAAAAACCAGTCTTATGTTTATAATATGTTTATTAATAATCATTCAAAATAGGTAAATACAGTAAGACTTACTTGGTAAGTAGTAAGTTAGTAAGCAAATGATAACATTAAATTCATTTACTGGGAAACATAATAGTTATTCATGTACCAAGGGCATTAAGTAGATGTTTATGCCTGAGGGAGCCAACTTGTGTTATGTAGGATAGGATGGGATGATGAATTGTGTATAGTTGTGCCGGTGTGGGTAGGTTTATGAAATACGGAGAACTCATGTTTGTTTTCAAATCTAAGAAATTTTAACTCTAGCAAATATATGGATCGATTCTGTTCTGTTCCTATTGTAAATTCAATGTGACTCTGGAGTGAATTAATGTAAGCTAAAAATTGATCAAGTTACCTGTTGGCAGCCTATATATACAGAGTGGGCCAAATAAAAGGAACCACCCCGATATTTGGCAGTATTTCTTAGATTTTAAGGAAACAAAAAAACAAGTCAATTTTTGATCTAAGTGGGACACATTTTTACGGCACAAACATCTGTCATTTGTCAACTCCCTCCCTTCCACTTCCCCCACCCCTTATTTTTAAATAGAGAATAGGGGTCGTGTGCTAGCTCATTTGAAAGGTTATTCAATTCTCTATTCAGTAATATCAACATTGACTAAAAATTGATACAGGGTGTCCAAGAAAAATTATTTTAAATTAAATTAATTGACACAAAAAGAAGAATGTATGTAATTTATTTAACTCAGAATACATTCTACTGCTGATAAAAAACAGAAAAAAATGTTTATCTGATAAATAAACATTGTTTGTTGCTTAAATTCAATATTCAACCTACCAAGAGGCAGATGGGTGAAAGCTTGAAAATTAAAATTAAGCAAAAAGCATTATTTTCTGTTTTCTGTCAGCAGTAAAATGTGTTCTGAGTTAAATAAATTACATACATTCTTCTTTTTGTGTCAATTAATTCAATTCAAAATAATTTTCCTTGGACACCCTGTATACATTTTTAAGTCGATGTTGATATTACTGAATAGTTAATTGAATAACCTTTCAAATGAGCTAGCACACGACACCTATTCCCTATTTAAAAATAAGGGTGGGGGAAGTGGAAGGGAGAAAGTTGACAAATGACAGATGTTTGTATCATAAAAATGTGTCCCTCTTAGATCAAAAAATTAGCCTGTCTTTTTATTTTCTTAAAATCTAATAAATACTGCCAAATATCGGGGTGGCTCCTTTTATTTGGCCCACTCTGTATATATATATATATATATATATATATATATATATATATATATATATATATATATATATATATATATATATATATATATATATATATATATATATGGCTCACAAATGATAGGAAGCCCGCTACAACCTGCAGATGAATGGAAGCCCGCGGTTTACGGGGTAAGGGCATTGTAGCACTGTCTTATTCCTACAGTCTTACGAAGCCCACTCGTATAAACGCGTTCACAGTGTATATGGATTACGCATTATACGAAGCCCGACGATGTTGCCATGTTTTAATTTACGTTTAAATAATACGACTGTTCTACGAGATCCTTATATGTGTATATAAGTCGTCATATTGCCTGTTATAAGAAGCCCAATTCTATTCAGCAATCTATACGAAGCATTTTAGAAGAGTCAAGATAGAACGAAAAGATGCATTGTTTCGGAGCAATTCAAACAAGATTATCTTTTTCTAAAACTTTTTTTGTTAGTTTATATACATGTTAAAATAAAAAGTTCTACTCACAGATTTTGCCGCTAATTGTTTATTATTTGTTTAAACAATAACAATAATTGTTTTGTACAGTGTGTCCAATTAACACGTTGACGGACACTGCGTCAAATGTATAAGCAAGTGTTGTGACACTATATGTATTTTGCAAAGTAGAATAGGGAAAAATTCAACGTATATAGACGTTGTGTCACATTACATCAATGGAAATTAGACGACTATAGACGTTCTGTTCGTCAACCTGAAAAGTTGTGCATGGTCTAAATTAAAAATAGAACCATCAGTTCATTTTTTAAGCCGTATACGAGATATTATGGCAAAAAATATGAATTTTACTCAAGAGTAAAGTAGCTTTATTATTCAAAATATTGAAAATTGTTATAATGAAAAGTTGTTTGGAATTAAGAACTATATTCTAATATGCCATTTCATCTTTCTAATTAAAAAAAAGTTGAATTTTTTTTAATTATGGATATACAACATTATTTTCAGTTATTTCAATTATGATAACTCTTTTATTATAGACCAGTAAGGGTCTGTGAAAAAACGTCTATTTTTGGGTGTGAAAGGTGGCATTCGAATTTTTGCAGATAAAGTAAGGTGCTTCGTTAATAATAATTTACTAATGCTCCTTCTCAAATATGCCCGGAACATTTATTAAAAACATTTTTTTTTTTTTTCATTTTATTAAGTGCAAATTTACAATCTACTCCAATTACAACACAGAGTATTTAGCAAATAGTAACAAAGTCTTGAATCCTGGCATGCTTTGGGCACCATCCATCGATGGTTCTCCAATACACCTAATCAGTTAGGTCCTCTGGCCATGTCCTTTTCAGTCTTCTTCCCACAAGTGGCGGCTGATAGAGTTGTTGAATAGTTTGACTTTCATGGGCGAAATTTCTTTCTTGGGCTTTGGTTGCCTGTAGTCTAATAACATCTTCGATGAATGGTATCCCAAGGTCATTATGGATAGTTATATTGGAGACGTACCATGGTGCATTCGCTATCATGCGCAGCGTCTTTGATTGAAAAGTTTGCAGTATTTTAGTGTTGCTCGGTTTGCTGCAGCCCCATAACTCTATACCATAACTCCATATCGGCTTTAGTATAATTTTGTATAATAATACTTTGTTTTCTAATGATAACTGGGATCTTTTACCTAGCAGCCAATACATTTGTCTGACTTTTAAATTTAGTTGAGCTTTCTTGGTTTTGATATGGTTCTTCCATGTCAGCTTTCGGTCCAAATGGAGTCCCAGGTACTTGACATCTGATTTTAAGGGGATAGGAATGTTGTTAATATGAACCTGTGGACAGTCGATCCTTCTTGTTGTGAACGTAATTTGTGAAGACTTTTCACCGTTTACTTTAATCTTCCATTTTGTTAACCATGTTTGAAGTGAACTTAAATAGTTTTGCAGTTTGTTAGAAGCTCTATCTGGGTTATCGTCTGATGTAAGGATTCCTGTATCGTCGGCAAATGTGGCCATAGTAATGTCATCATCAGCAGGTATATCAGCAGTGTAAAGGAGATAAAGGAAGGGACCGAGGACACTACCTTGAGGTACTCCGGATTGTATAGGATGATATTTGGAAAGTGAGGTATTTACTTTGATTTGGAAAAATCGCTCGTTCAGATATGATTTTAATATCAGGTATATTTCATTAGGCATATTCTTTTTCACTTTATACAACAGGCCTTTATGCCACACCTTATCAAATGCTTTTTCCACATCAAGGAATACTGCCGCACACATTTTCTTTCCCTCTAAAGTTTCTTTTATATAATTTACAATCCTATGGCACTGCTGTATTGTTGAGTAGTTCTGTCGAAAGCCAAATTGATGGTCAGGTATTATGTTATTTATGTTTATTCTTTCGAGAATTCGGACTAAAAGAAGTCTTTCGAAAATTTTTGACATTATTGGTAGAAGGCTTATAGGACGATAGGAGGAGGGTTCTGTAGGCGGTTTTCCCGGTTTCGCAATCATAATTATTTGTGCGTATTTCCATTGAATAGGAAAGTGACACAGTCTTATCATGCTGTTATATACAATAGTTAGCAGGACTATCGCTTTTCTAGGCAAATGCTTTAGTACATCACCATTAATTAAGTCATAACCTGGAGCCTTATGAGGGTTTGTTTTATTTATCGCCTTCCAGATCTCTGTTGGTGTACATGGTTTCAGTGGTAGTGATAATTGACAAGGAGCGTCGAGAAATGTGTATACTTCTTCATCTTCAGCATTGACTTCTGTATGTAGACTAAATACCTGGGCGAGGTGTTGTGCTAATGTGTTTGATTTTTCTTCATCAGTTTTTGCCCAGCTTAGATCCGATTTTCTAATTGGTGGAATAGATGTTATTGGTCTCTTGAATTTTTTGGTCGCTTGCCATAATGAATGGTCATTAGGTGTTAGGTTGGAGATGTAATATTTAAAAGTCTCATTACGGGCCTGGATTAAAGCTGTACGCAGTTGATGTGTTAACCGATTTAATTGTGTTTTATCCCGGGGATTCCTTGACCGCTGCCATTTGGCTCTAGCTCTTCTTTTTTCATTTAAAATTTCTTTAATTTGTAAAGGAATGTTATGATCATGGGTGGTAATTTTTTTATCATCTGGAGTTGACTTCCATGCAGCATCTTGTATTACTTCTGTTAAATGTTGCACTGCTTTTTCTATTTCATGGGGTTCTTTAATTCGATGTTTTAAGTTTATATTTGTGTTAATAATAGCTTGAAATTGTTCCCAGTTGGTTCTTTTATTGCAGAGTTTTGCCACAGGTTCCTTCCAAATTACAGTTGTACTTAGTGTTATGATTATTGCGGTGTGATCTGAACTTAAATCAAGACTGGGTTCTATTTTGTAATGTATATTTGAGATACCTTTGATAACGGCAAAGTCTAGCAGGTCAGGAATCCTGTTTTGATCGGTCGGCCAATACGTTGGCTGACCTGTCGAAAGGAAGTTTAAATTATTTCTCTGCGAGCACGCCAATAAATTTCTACCCTTTGGTGTTATAAGCCTCGATCCCCATACGGTGTGTTTGGCGTTCCAGTCTCCAGCTGCTATAAATCGGGGTCCTAGTTCTTGAAAAAAGGTCTCGTATTCTTCAATTGATATGGAGTGTCTAGGAGGACAGTAAATTGCTGCAATGGCAAGTGGCCATGTGAATGTTTCTATTTTTAGTATGGTTCCTTGTATTTTAGGTGTGGCGTAATTTTGTAGGAAATAGTGTTTAATAGAAGATTTAATAATAATTGCTGTTCCTGCGTGAGCAGTTCCATCAGGATGATGAGTAAGGTACGTTGTGTATAAAGGGATTTTTACTACTGTTCTTTCGGTTGAGTGTGATTCTGAGATGAGAAGAACATCTAATTTATTTACTTTTAAAAATGCTGTGATTTCCAGTACATGGTTTGGTAGCCCGTTGGCGTTCCAGGCGGCTATTCTAATTGATGGAGCCATTAATTCGTTATTTTACTAATGACTGTTGTTAGCATGTTCAGAATCATGCTATTTTGGTTCAGAAGTTGATTAAATAGATTTTTGAATTCATTTAAGAAGCTTGACATCATGTGTGTTATATCTTCACCATTATTTGGTCTGTTGATGTTTCCTGAGGTTACTTGAGCATAATTCATTCCATTTTGCGCATATTGTTGAGTCATTTGGTGCAGTGCTGGATTGGGATTTATGTATCCTTGTGTGTTTCTAGGTCCAGTTGTGTCGTTATTCCTGTTCTTTGCTTTTAATAAGTCTCGATAAACAGTGCAGCCTTTATAGTTCGCTGGGGGGTTGCCCTTGCAAAGAGTACATGTTGCAGGTGTGTCTTTCGGCTTTGTGCAACTTTTGGTGTCGTGTGATCCTCCACATTTAACACATTTATAAGGTTTATAACAGTATGACTTAGAGTGTCCGTATGCCTGACATCGAGTGCATTGCACAATGGTGTTCTTGTGTTTCGGAGCTTCTACTCTAATTCTGGTATTGTATATAAATTCCACATTAAAAACTTTATTATTGTTGTTTTTTGGTTCCAAATCGACGAAAAATAATGGTAGGGGCTCTTTTGTTACTCTGTGCCGGATGTTTAAAACATTTCTGACTGTGTGGCCTTGCCTTAATAATTCAGATTTTATTTGATCTAAGGGTATAGAATGGTGTAAACCTCTTAGTACGACTCTATATGCTCTTTCTTGTTTGAGTTGATAGCTATGGTGTACTATTTTTTCTTCTCTCATGTAATTTATTATTTTTCTATAAGAATCAGGTGTTTTAGCATTTATTTTAACAACATTTTCAGGAAGAGTGGTAGTATAATATGTTTCATCTTCAGTAACTTGCGCTATAGAGTCAGTCATTGCTTTGTAGTCTATTACTCCGTAAACATAAATAGGGGGCGGCTTGGGATCTTTCGTTTGGGTATTTGGGTTGTCATCGTTTCTTTTACTGGTATGGATTTGGTTTGTATCTGCGTTTTCTTCTGAGAGAGTTTGAAACCTATTAGATGTGCTTACTGAAGCACCTTGCTCAGTAGTTTCTGCTATTTTTCTACGTTTTCTTTTTGATCTCGACTCTTTTAGTTGTTGCCACGGACAAGCATTTGCATCACTTTCCATGTTTTCATCGTCACTTGATGAGGACGGTAGGGAATAATCTATTCCTTCTTCGAAAGTTTTTGAGTGTATCTCTGGCTGCGGAGGAACTGAGTTTTGGCTCATTTGAGGTAAGGATAAATTTTGAAAATTAGATGGATGAGTGTACATATTTGGAAGAGGTGGGAATTGATTTTGATAATAGTGCATCATGTCTGCTGATACAGAGTTGTGTTGTTGCATATATTGATGATTTGGTTGCATTGGTATCATTGTATTTGAGGGTTGATTCATTTGTGCATTATATATATTGTTGACTGGACCGGATCCGTTCCCATTTCCAGCCAAAAACATTTTTATAAATGGATGATTAATATTTCTTGTCTAGTGCAATTGAGTCGCACCCAAGAATAATAAAATAAAAACATTTGAAAATAAATTGCTGATAAAAAGTCTATATAGTCTTTGTGTAATTCTAATTCTAATTAATAGTCTATTTGGACACTTTGAATTTGGCAAACACTTACCCAGCTAGTGGATAGTGTAATGTTCTTTCTGGACCACTTTCACTATTTTTAAACGATGCTAATTCACTATTTTTGAGGTATTAGTACTCAACAAACAATGGCTGATGTTTACCATATCGTGGGTCAACTGCACCTTTATTAAAAACATAAAATATTTAAAAATTTCGAAAAACGTCGATTTTTTTCTGTTTTCTTTGCTTATAACTTTAAAACGATTCGTTTTGGAACAAAGTCGTAGTGAAATAAAATAAAGATAATTGAATTTTGTATGATATCCGACTGGTGAAAAATGTCTTAACTTATTACCTTTTCTGCAATATAGCAATAAATACAAAATAAGGGGGCAAAATATGCCTGTTGTTATTCAATGTTTTTAACCACTTCGGTGGTACTTAAAACCTTAGTAATTCGCTTAGGAAATTCTTTGTAACATACTTAAACCGTGTACCAAATTTCATTAAAATCGACCTAATAGATTTTGCATAATAAATTTGCAATTTAAACGTTTTTAAAAAAGTTCAAATTTTTTAAAATCTTTCTGAACAAAAAGTAGACCATTTAGAGGTTGTCTAATTTTTTTACATATAAAGAGGTGATTTGCCTATCTAATACACTTTACAGAATTAAAATCGGATTATTTAAGGGGCCTCAGCAATGTTTTAAACTTATAAACAATTTTTTGGCTTATAAACAAATAGCTTTGTTTAATAATAAAAAATTAATTTTTAGCAATGCAAATAATTAAAACCGGTATAATTTTATTTAAACTTTCAAATGCTGTCAGCAGAATTGCTATTTTATTTTTTAATCAAAATTTATTCGCGTTCAAAAATTGCACTTTTTCGATTTTTTGAAAGTTCCACTGCGTTTATCTCGAAAACTATGCATCCTACGAAAAAACTTGTAAGAACATTTTTTGCTTAGACTTACCCAAGAAATATAAAAAAATGTTTTATTTTGCGAAAAATCGATGTTATGTAATTCCACAAGTTCTTTGTTTATAACAATTTTATTGACATCCGGATCAACTGTTAACCAAAAAAATCGTGTTCCACGGGTCAAAAAATACATAAAAATCTTGGGTAAGTCCATCTAAATAAAGAAGCCCGCAGCACCCCCTCCTGGCCACAGGACTACTTTGTTTATAAGCCAAAAAATTGTTTATAACTTTAAAACATTGCTGAGGCTGCTTAAATAATCCGATTTTAATTCTGTAAAGTGCGTTAGATAGGTGAAGTGCTTCTTTATATGTAAAAAAATTGACAAATCTTTTTATTTACTAGTTTTTGTTGTGAAATATTTTAAAAAATTTAAATTTTTAAAAAAAAATTTAGATTGCAAAATTATTATTCAAAATCTAGTAAGTCAATTTTAATGAAATTTGGTGTACGGTTTTAGCACATTACAAAAATTTTCTAAGCGAATTAGGAAGGTTCCAAGTGTAACCTAAGTGATGGAAAATCATTGAATAAGAACAGGCTTGTTTTGCCCCCTTATTTTATATTTATTGCTATTTTGCAGCAAGGGTGATTAATTAAGAGATTTTTAACCAATCGCATCTGATAGAAAATTTAATTACCTTTGTTTTATTCCTATACGACTTTGTTCCAAAATGAATGGTTTTAAAGTTATAAGCAAAAAAAGTATAAAAAAAACGAAATTTTTTGAAATTTTTAAATATTTTATTTTTTTTATTAATGTTCCGGGCATATTTGAGACGGAGCATTAATCAATTATTATTAACGAAGTTATCACCTAACTTTATCCGCAAAAATCTGAATGCCACCTCTCACATCCATCTAAAAACAGATCCTTACTGGTCTATTATTAATTATACGAAAAAAAGTTATCCTTTGTAAAAAGTTCTTCATGGCCAAAGACCTTAAATACAACCATCTTATATCAATTTTGATTAATTTTATACGAGGTATGTCAAAAAAGATAAATTTCGATCAATAATAAAGTACCTTTATAGTTCAGAATATTTCAATGAGAAGGATGGAATATTGGAAGATGGTTTTTAGTGTTGTTCTGAAGCTATTTTCTTGTGACATTTTTATAATTATTTTGATTGGGAAATAAGCCACAATTAAATTGAAAAAATAATTTTATTAACGTTTCGACGCCCAAATCGGATGTCCTTGTCAAAATACAAAATATTACCGAGTAAATATTAGTAATATTTTATATTTTGACAACGACATCCGATTTGGGCGTCGAAACGCGAATAAAATTATTTTTTCAATTTAATTGTGGCTTATTTCCCAACCAAAGATGGATTCCCAACCTAGCGACCCGGCATTGGTCGCTAGGTAGATTGTTACGCGAGTGGTCGCGCGTGAGATTTTCTCTCACATATCTAAATTTTGCCTTTTTTTACAAAATAAAGTTTTTAAAACAGTTTTTAAACTTTTTTTATTAACTAATAATAAGAAAAAACGAATGTAACATAATATAGATAATAATATAATAAAATAAAAAGAAATAATCGGAATTAAACCAATATTAATCAATCTCCGTATCTTGATAATTTACGGCACAGCACACAAATATAACAAGAATGCTCTGGAAAAATTGATTGATGACAATTACAATTTTTTTTACATTATTTCAGGTTTTAAGTGCCAAAATAAAATTAATTTTTATGTACAGTTCGTAACGCGGGTGGTCGCTTGATGAGAGAATGTCTCACTTGAAGCGCGCTGACTCAACAATTGGGTGATATTGGTTCAACTGAGTCACTATCTAAGCGGACGATTCTATTAGTTTGTCGAGGGAGGATAGTTAGGAGACTAGAAGGAACTACAGATCTTATAATTTCCCAGAAAAAAAATTCTGTGCAATTTTCTGAAACCGTGAGAGAAAATCTCATATAGCGACCACTGGCGGGTTAATTATGGTTTTTAGTTCTAAACAACTTTACATAAGCACAATTTTCAATATTGTGAAAAATAAGGGTATATTATTTAAGCACTCTTGAGCAAATTCATATTTTTTTTATATACCTCGTATAAAATTGACAAAATTTGATATTAGACGGTTGTATTTTAGGTTTTAGACCCTGTAGAACATTTTATAAAGAATAACTGTTTTTCGTAAAATGAATAATAAAAGAGTTTTCCACCTACTTCTACCGAAAGTATACTTTTCCGGACCTGATTGTAGGGAGCAAAGTTGTACTTTTCCTCCCTAGGGAGGAAAAGTAAAAGTGACATCATGGTATTTCATTCATAAAAATATAACTTATTGACGCCCTGTACAATATCTATTTTCTATTACGTAAGTTTGTATACATTTTAACGTTTATTTATAAAACACTCTGTATTTCACAGAATGGTAAAAAACTGTAAATTGTTATTTTGATTTAACAATGTTTACATTTTTATTTTGACTTATATTTGACAGTTGACAGTTATATTGTACGTACTTATTAGTTTTAGTTCTAATAAATTTTGTTGGTTAGTTACATAAATAAATTAAGTAAAAATGAAAAAATGACTTGTTATTTGAGGAAGGTGGAAAAACCATATGTATAACATAAGAGTAAAGTGCCTTTTCCTCCCTTGAATGATTACTGCCCTCCGCTACGCGTCGGGCAGTAAACTTCATTCTCGGGAGGAAAAGTAGCACTTTCCTCCCTTGTTATACAAATAGCTATATGTATCATAATTGAAATAAACAACTAAAAATAATGTTGATTAGAAAAATTTTCAAATTTTTTTTTCCATTAGAAGGATGAAATTGCATATCAGAATATAGTTCTTAATTCCAAAAAATCATGTTAAATTATATAATTTAAAATAATTTTAAAAATATCGTTGAATTTTGTTTCTATTTTGTTTTTGATTATGCTGAATCCGAATATGGCATTACAATTTTAAAATGCTTATAAAGAAGCTCTTCTACACTATGTCTGCGTAGCAAGGAACCATATTTGAAACATTTTTATTACAAATTTTACGAAAAAAAGTTTATTCTTCATAAATTGCTCTGCATAGTCTAAAATCTAAAACCCAATCATCAGATATCAAGTTTTATCAAATTTATACGAGGTATGTCAAAAATACGAATTTTGTTAAAGAGTAAAGTACCTTTATATTCCAGAATATCAAAATATGGATATTATAAAAAGTTGTTGGGAATTAAAAACTATGTTTTATTATAATTCATCATTATAATTGAAAAAAAATTCAATGTTTTCTCAAATTACGGATACCCATCATCATTATTTTATTTCAATTATTTCAACTATTTTATTATTAATTTTACGAAAAAAAGTTATTCTTCATAAAATACTCTATTCTGGTCTAAAGTCCAAAAAACAACCATCAGATATCAAACTTTTTCAATTTTATACGAGGTATGTAAAAAATATGACTTTTGCTTAACAGTTCAGTATGGTTTGTTCAACAGTAAATGGTTGAGTTCAATTAGTGCCGTCGTAAATATTATTAAATTTATCTGACCTGGCCCATTGTTAAGACCCACCCGGAGCGATAAGCAACCGAGGTAGACAGAGTTGGTCTTTTGACAATTAACACTGACTAGACGGTAATCCCATAATAAAGCAAAGAAATTGTACCAGAAAACATATTTAAATTTTACCTGAAACCGGACCTTTTATACTATTATCGGTTATTCCAGGATGTTTATAGTGGTACCTAATTGAACTCGACCATTTACTGTTAAACATACCGTACCTTTATAGTTCACAATATCTCATTTAGAAGAATGTAATTGAACAGTGAAACATATTTTGTAATTCCAAACAACTTTTTTTAATAACAATTTTCGATATTGTGAAATCTAAAGGTACTTTACTCTTGAGTGAAATTCATATTTTTTTACATACCTCGTATGTCAAAATGTAAAATCGTATGTAAAACCTCGTATGTAAAATTAATAAAATTTGATATTGGATGGTTGCATCTGAGATCATATACGATGCAGAGTATTTTATAAAGAATAACTTTTTTCGTAAAACTGGTAATAAAAGTTATTAATAGGTTCGAAGTTACGCAGACATAATGTTTAAGAGCTAAAAATATTTTTTTGTTGAAAATGTATTATTGTTCAAGCTTATTATTAAATTTATTTTAGGTAAGTTTTAGAGAAAACATTTTTGATCACTTTTTATAAACAATTTTTTAGTTGGTAATTTTCGGTTTTTGTATTATGTACATTTTTGTTATCTTTCTTAATTTTTGTCAAAAAGGAATAGTTTCATTCATAGTTTCATAGTTTCATTTCTAAAATAAAATTATTGAGTAAATTTTAAAAAATACATCAAATGCTTTAAAAAACACCTATAAAATTGTAAAAAAATCTTTTCAAACTTGAGTAATACCGTTTTAAAGTGCTGGTAATTCTGTAAACTACGTTTTTACTTAAAACTTACGTAAAAGTTTTCAAAAATTGCATTTTTGCGTCATATCATTTGAATTAAATTTTTGGCATTTTTTTGAATGAAACATTGTTTAGTAAGATGTTTGAAAGGTAAGTTGTTCAAATTTGAGAGCTTTATAAGAAAAATTTTATTAGTTACACATTTTTAAATAATGTTTAAACAAAATTCAGCCCACACCCTACTTATGCCCATACATTTTATTTCTTTTTATTATAACCATAAGATAGCTTAATTGTTCTTCTTTCCAATTAAGATATCCTTTCTTGTTCCTTCTCTTAATTTCCTTCTTTCTTGTCCAATTTGTAAAATTTTATTTGATCCATTAATTAGAGAAATACACTGAAATAACTCAGCCGTGCACTTCGCTAGTTTACAGTGCGCCAATGTTTGTGAGAAGGGTGACTTATAGCGTTATAGCGTGAAGCGTTATAAATAAAAAATTATAGAAGCTACAGATTTAATTTTATAAAAATTTTAATCTTATATTTAGGTTTTTTTCAATAGTCTGAATTTTTCAATAGTCAAGACAGTTTTTTTCTAAAATTTATATTTTCGGGGTTATTTAAAGAAACATCTAATTTCGCAGTTCATTTGTTTAATAAAAAATTAAGTGCCCACTTCTAGAGTAGAACTTTTTAATATGTTGTTTATTAAACATTTCTTAGGGCCATCGGTACATAATTCGCAAATATTTTAAGGCTATCCCTACTTTTTCTGTCTTTACACGGCAAATTACGTGTAGTAAAATTGTCACTGGTATGGATATGTAAACTTTACTTGACAATTTCATCATTAACTGTAAAGATGGCTTTTGAATGTTCTTGGATAACTTTTACTACATAGTATAATTAATTGCCTTAATTGTTAATTCAGTTAATTAATATGATTATTTCATATTTCCGACCAATATAAAGCTACAGAAATACAAATTAAATTGACCATTTTTGATAATATCTCATCGTCAAGTATATTACGTCAGATGCCCTTCGTTGCTGTGAAAAAATACATTCAGTGACATTAATGACAATTACTGTTTTAAAACTTATAAAAGTGGTGACTTTCAATCGTCAAATATTTATAACAACTGTGTGTTTAATTGTACTAATTTGTACTTACATAAATAAATTACAATAAAATTTTGGTTTTAAACAGTTTTATTCATGAAATAATCGCAGCAAATTGCAGCTCGATCTCTGAAATTATTATCTAATTGTTTCCCTCGTGCCACTTGACGTAATTTCACTCCCCTTCGGGTCGTGAAATTAATACTGTCAATGTGTCACTCGGGAAAAATTCGATAATTTCAGAGCTCTTGTGCAATTACTACTGATAATTTTTTCACTACCTATGTATTCAGTAATAATTTATCTACTGTACAACAAAAGCTAATAATCAATCGAGAAAAGAGGAAAAGTCATAAAGTGATTTTTTAATAATATATTGTTACCATGAAACGCTTGCAATTTTGAACATCTGTAACAACACAATACTTGGATCACTGAATATATCCTGGTGTATCCTCTGCTTTGGATCTTCCATAAATAATAAACAAGAAATAACTTTTTATTAAGTTCACGTCTTAAATCAATTATTTATCAAACACATTATCAATATTATTTAATCAACAACTGAAAATATTCCCAATGCCAGGTCAAATTTTTAAATTGTCACTGTCTGACTGACAATATGCTGGCAATATTCTATTTACTACTGACAAAGGTTTGGAAAATATTACCACGGACATTGTGTTCATTTTTTTTTCAAATCCTGAAAAAAAAAACAATAAATATTTTTGAAAAATTTAAACGCAAAATGAAAGACTAAATTATTACCGAGGGCCGAAAGTCTCTTACAATAAATAAAAAGTTTATTTTGAATGAGATATTTTGAAATTAAAAGTCACACTAAATTTTCTTTTAGTTTTTTAGCCCTGTAACTTATTAAAATAAACATTATAGAAGTTCTCAGGGACTTTCGGCACTCGCTAATAACGTAATCTCTTATTCTGAGTTTAAAATTTTCAAAAATACTTATTAGATTTCTCAGACTTCGAAAAAAAAATGAATTCCATTTGAGTAGCATTTCAGCAGAAACTACGTACCCATCCCCTTAATGAAATTAAAAAACATCTATATTGTTTGATTTTTTCCGAAGGGAAAATCTATATGCATTTGTATTAAATATTTTGTATTTGTATTAAATTAGGCGCTCAGAGCAACAGTGGCACAGTCCACAAATTGAGCATTTTTAGATTAATACATCAATAAAAGCAGAAAAATTGGATATATGGTTCAACAGTGGTCTACACAATCTAGCTCTATATTTGGCAAGATGGCACTACATAATGTATTGTTGCCTTGACAAATACTAAAAATACGAATGAAACAGTGGCCTAACCCTCAATTGTGTGGCTCAGACCCATCAAACAAGTGTTCATCGTATCAGAATCAGAATAATACGCATAATTCATAAGAATGACTATTTTTAATTTTATAAAGTAATATTTAATAATAATAACTTTAACCCCGTCCTTGAATGAGTGGTAAGAGCGCCTACCTTTGGATCGAAAAATCTGAATGGTTGTGAGTTCGAATCTCACCAGGGTCAGAAATGTTTCATTTATTATAAATTAATAAATGAAAATAGTTTCTGTCCTTGTGGGATCGGTACTCACCGGAGGGACCGCAGACGTTCGGATACAGTTAGCGTCTCTTTGCAAAGACAATAACGTCAACTTTGCAAAGTAACAAGACACTTACTCAACATACACACACACACTACACATTACACTAGGTACCTAACTGTTAAAAATTACTGTACCTACCATGCCAATGGCCATTAGTTGTCGAGGCATTAACCTTTTTTAAATAAAAAAAAACAATTATTTAATTTGTCATATTAATTTCCTATTTGGTAGCAAATTTTGTGGCTTATTACAAACTAAAATAGTAAATTAGTAATACAAAGTATTAATTTGTATTAATTGTATCAATTAAAATAAATAATTCTTTTGCGATTCAATTTTTAAATCTTTTTTCTGTCGGTATCTTACTGTGTACAGGTAATGCTAAGAATTACCATAATCTGTTCTCGGGAGTCTTAGTACACAAGATTAATGACGATGAACGGCCCAAAAATACGAAAAATGTGCATTGCCAGGTAATAATAAAAATGTTTACAACCTAATAGTACTTTGAGGAATACGCAAAAACGTTGCCAAACTTCAGGGCTTCTTATAATCGGTAGCTCAATGTGGGCTTCCTAACGCTGCTGAACTTCTACAGAGTATATACTTTTTTTCGCAGCGCAAACTGGTGGTAGATACCATGAACTACGAGTGTATGTTTTGATAATAATTCCAGGCATAAGCAGCCCGGGCTTCGTATTGTTAATCATGATTTCAGAGCTACCTATGGTACATTTCTAAAATTTGTCCGAATATATATGAAGCCCAAGCGTATTTACATGTTCTGAGCTTGGTTAAAATATCGAGAGATGGTGTAAAGTACGTTTTTTGGGGAAATAACATTAAAGAATTACGAAGCCCGAATCCGGGCTTCGTAAGGAGGTGTCGGGCTTCGTATGACCGGTGCGAAATAGCGTTTTTGGCTTCCTAAAGTCAGAATCCATATATATATATATATATATATATATATATATATATATATATATATATATATATATATATATATATATATATATATATATATATATATAAATATATTATATATATATATGTATATATATATATATATATATATATATATATATATATATATATATATATACAGGGTGAGTTTTTAGTGCGGGATCGGTCGATAATTCCATTACGGTATAGAATATTGAAAAAAGTTATTTAGAAAAAATGTAGGCAATAATATTCTCCACGCTTGGAAAATATGTCCATTTCTACAGGGTGATCAATAACAGCGTGGTATATCAAACATATAATTTTTTAAATGGGACACCCTATATATTTTTTCATATTTATATTCCCCTCATAATTCTTGTTCATATAATATAGGGTTTTGCATTACTATACAGAGTATTTAACAAGTTATGACCATTTTTATTTCGAAATCCCTATGAGATTAACACCCTGTATATAAAGAAGTAATGCATAGACAATAAGTTGTTTTATGTAGTAAGATAAACAATATACTGTAGTTTTTAAATTAACTCCAATTGAAATCATTGACGAATGTTCGTATACAGGGTGAACTACAAAACCAAATTACGATTTTCTCTATTTTTTAAATGGATCACCCTATATTTTATTTTTCAAAAATATTGTATTTATTATACTCTTTCATTTTTATATAGCATTCCTTATATCTAAACTTATTACTTTCGGAGATATTTTTAGTTTTCTTCAACTTTCGGGAATACATTCAATTTTTCTAGTAGAAATAAGTTGGTGTTGAATGATATTTAAACAAAATTATTTTTATTCAATAAATCACTAACACAAAATATAAACCATAGCAATATGCAATGAATGTATCAATAAATGTGATATTAAGGAATTATCATATTTCCCTAATATACAAGAATAATACAATTCCTACAAAAAAAATATAGGTATATTGTGTATAATAAAATTACAAGATTATTTTTATTTAATAAACAACTCACACAAAACATAAATCAAAACAATATACAACTAATTTAATAGTTTTTAGATTATTATATCAACAGCATTCTAAGCCAAGAAGTTCTTAGTAACACATTCCTAATAGCAGATTGTGACTCGCAGTTATTAATAATATAATTTTCATATTAGATTTCATTAATATGCATCAATAAGAAATCCCTACTTTGTTAACACTCAAACTAGGTGATCTATAAATGTTTAAGGTGATATTGTTAGAGATTATGTGATTGGTCCACATTTTTTGACGGTTGAGGTTTTTATACGACGGTGCTCCAGTTCTTCCAAAATTGATTTTTTTCAAGTGGGGCTATATAAAAAACCTTGTATACCAGAAGCATCCAACAACGCTTGATGATATGAAAAATAGAATAAAAGAAGCTTTTAATAATACTGACTTACAAAAATGTTAGAACATAGACGTTGAAAGTGGTCATTTTCAACATTTACTTTAGACTTATATCCTTAACATCACATTAATTGGTACATTCATTAAATTTTGTTATGATTTATTATTTTTTTGTTAGTTATTTATTGAATGAAAATATTTGTTATATTATTACATAATACTTATTTGTTAAGATGTTAAGTTATTTATATTTATAAGAATTGAATGTATTCTCGGCAAATGAATAAAACTAAAAATATCTCAGAAACTAATCAGTTTAGGTATAGGAGATGCTATATAAAAATGAAAGAGTATCATAAATACAATATTAAACAAAAATAAAATATAGGGTGATCTATTAAAAAAAATTGAGAAAATCGTAATTTAGTTTTGTAGTTTAAAAGTGCTTATAAAAATAAATGTCCTACTAAAAAATTCTTGGCTTAGAATGCTGTTGATATACCAATCTAAAAACTGTTACATCAGTTGTATATTGTTTTGATTTATGTTTCATGTAAGTTATTTATTGAATAAAAATAATCTTGTTATATTATTATATACAATACAAAGTTTTTTTGTAGGAATTTTACGATTCTTGTATATTAGGGAAATATGATAATTTCTTAATATCACATTTATTGGTATATTCATTGCATATTGCTATGGTTTATATTTTGTGTTAATTATTTATCTAATAAAAATAATTTTGTTTAATTATTACTCAATACTAACTTATTTCTACTAGAAAAATTGAATGTATTCCCGAAATTTTAAGAAAACTAAAAATATCTCGGAAAGTAATCAGTTTAGATATAGGGAATGCTATATAAAAATGAAAGAGTATATTAAATACAATAATGTTGAAAAATAAAATATAGGGTGATCCATTTAAAAAAATAGAGAAAATCGTAATTTGGTTTTGTAGTTCACCCTGTATAGAAATATTCGTCAATGATGTGAATTGGACTTAATTTAAAAACTACAGTATATTGTTTATCTTATTACATAAAACAAATTATTGTCTACGAATTACTTCTTTATATAAAGGGTGTTAATCTCATAGTGATTTTGAAATAAATATGGTCATAACTTGTTAAATACTCTGTATAGTAATGCAAAACCATATATTATATGAACAAGAATTATGAGGAGAATATAAATATGAAAAAATATATAGAGTGTCCCATTTAAAAAATTATATGTTTGATATACCACGCAGTTACTGATCACCCTGTAGAAATGGACATATTTTCCAAGCGTGGAGAATGTCATTGCCTACATTTTTTTTAAATACCTTTTCTCGATATTTTATACCATAATGGAGTTATCGACCGATCCCGCACTAAAAACTCACCCTGTATATATATATATACATATATATATATATATATATATATATATATATATATATATATATATATATATATATATATATATATATATATATATATATATATATATATGTCTTCATATCAAGGCGAGATCCGTTTGTATCATAAGCTATACAAGATGAGATCCGTTTTGCAAGGCGAGATCCGATTTTGGATCTCACCTTGTATTCACGTGTATATAGTGACATCTCGATGTAACAATGGTTAGGGTACAAGGAAATCGATTTTTGTCTGGACCTCATTTTGCACCCCTTTTGGTGAGTTTTATATTGTAGTGGTTCCACTAAATCCGCTGTAGAGGGCAGCGCGCGCGATCCGTTGTGTATATGGTAAATATATATTTTGCAGACAACCCGAGATCCGGTAAATTTGGAAACATCGCAAATGAATTTCACGGTCAGCTCTCTCACTCGGCTTATGTCTAGCTTGAATAAGAATGTTTACATTATTTAAGGGCTCTGTCCAGAAAGGCGATTGTCAAAAATCTCGAGAACTAGACGGCATATCGAAAAACTTTGGAATGCTTTTTGAATGGTTTTTCAAAATCTATATACTTATGCAATAGCAGGGTTCTTATTCTGCCTGCGAAAGCGGTGGGTGTAGCAACTTTGAATTTTCAACTGAAACACTTTATTTTTAATTAAATATTTGAAATTTAGAATTAAAAATACACAACTTTTGTTTGAATCGATAATAGCTTCTTTAATCCAGTCGGAAGAGCTTCAAAATCGTCGTTTTGATGACATTTTTAGGGTTTAGGGGTACCTCAGGTAGTTAGCTTAAAACGTAAGAAATAAATTTGAATAGTTAATGTTTATTGATAAACAAAGCTCCAATTCTATTTTACTTCAACTCATTTTAAGGCTATTTCAATAAACTAATCGGTTCTTTTTTCAGTTTTTTGGTAAAACATTGTAACTTATAGACGAAAATTCTTAAAATCGGCTATTTTTCATTTAAATTGTCAATAAATAATTAAATTGAGAAAAAATTGGTCAGATTTACATAAATTTTGTTATTCCATCCATATAGAAACTAAAACAATTGTTACGTAGTTACACTGAGTGTCATAAAAACCGTGTATTTTTACTCATTTCTTTGAGCTATTTCACGTAATATCGAGATATAAGTTGTATTTTTTTACATAAGTTATATTTTAACGTTAAACTGACTTAATTTATAGTTTTATAAGCAACAATTAAGTATAGCGAAATTTATAAAACCTTGTTTAAATTGTTTTACATGCTCTATAATGCGGTTATCTTAAATTTTGTTTTGAATGTTTTTCTTCTTACTGGTAGACAAAAAATGGCAAAATGTGCATTTTTGATATCAAATTGTTGATAACCAACATAGTTACTACTCAAAATATTAAAAAAACTAACCGTCGGTATAACAGGTTGCCTGGAAACCAGATGCAGAACAGTACCATAAATGTTTTAGACTTTTTAGCACCTTCTTTAAGTGAAATTTAAAATCATTTACCACCCATGTACACTCATTACGGAATCTGTTACAAGAATTTCAGCGATTTCAGCCATTTTTTCAAAATTTATTTTGATTTTCTCTAGTAATCCTTCCAAAAGACAATACATAAATGGTGAATACCTTTTACACCAACTTCAAGGAGGGTAATTTATACAGGTACATACCTGGAATTATTATATGGACCGTTCACTCTTGTTAGAGTATAGTTCGCTCAAATATGAGCTCTTTTAATCCATTTCACGCGGTAAATTAGTCCGCTTTTCCTTTAGGTCTTAGTTCATAGGTTGTGATGTTTTTTTGCCCTCTCTACTATCTTCTTCCACTCTCTCCGGTCCTGAATCTTTTCTCTCCAGTTTGCAATTTCCATCTTTGATATATCGTCTAGCAGTTGATCTTCCCATCTAATTTTTGGTCTTCCTCTTGGTCTATTTTTTACTGGTTTCCAGTTCATTATCTTCCTGATCAGTTCTTCTACCCCTCTTCTTTGTGTGTGCCCAAACCATCTGAGGCTTTGTGCTTTAATGAATTTTACTATATCTTCTCCTTTATTTATATTTATTATTTCATGGTTCATCAGCTTTCAATATTCCCCTGTTTCTGTCTTTACTGGGCCATGTATCCTTATAATTTTTCTCTTAATTATTTTTAACTTTTCTTCGTCTTTTTTCGTAAGGCACATTACTTCTGCTACATAGGCTATCACTGATCTGATTGCTGCTGTGTATATTTTTGATTTTGTTTTTTTTGCTCAGGTTTTTGTCCTTGAGTAGTTGGTGATATTTCCAATATACTCTATTACCTGCTTTAATTCTGTCGTTTATCTCTATACTCCTTCCGTTTTTGCCGTCCACCATCACCCCCAGGTATTTGAAGCAATCTACTCTCTGGAATGTATTTTCACCTATCTTTATTTCTGCTATTCTGTTTACATTGTCTCGTGTGCTTATAAGATATTTTGTTTTATTCTGATTGATTATTAGTCCTCTCGTCTTTGCTTCTCTTACCAGGGTTAAAAGTGCCTCTTCTAGTCTTTTTTTATCTCGTGCTACCAGTCCCAGTTCATCTGCATATCCTATGATCTGTGTTGAGCTTTGAATAATTGTCTTTTTCAGCCCTGCGTCCCTAATTACTCCTTCTAGAGCGATATTAAATAGTGTCGTTTGTCGTTGACAGACTGTCTCCTTGTCTTACTTCAAGTTCTATTTTGATGTCATTTGTATCGCCCTCATTTGTCTTAACTTTTGCTGTTGAGTCTTTTATTGTCATTCTAGTTAGTCTTATTAATTTTGCCGGTATCTCCATTTTTTTCATTTCTTTTAATAATTGTTGTCTGTATATGCTGTTGAAGGCCTGTTGGAAGTCGATGAATAGTATGTGTAATTCTATGTCATGTTCATAGCTTTTTTCAATTGTTTGTGTCAGTACGTGTATTGCATCTATTGTTGATCTTCCTTTGATCTATTGTTCTAAAACCCTGTTGATATGGTCCTATAATTTTTTCTGTGTATTGATTTAGTCGGTTTCTTATAATTGTGGTCAATATCTTATACGTTGTATTTAGTAGCATAATTGGTCTGTAGTTGCAGCACTTAGTTGGATCTCCTTTCTTAAAGATTTGTGCGATGTGTCCGTTTTTCCATTCTATGGGCATGCTTTCGTCCTTCCAAATTGTAACCATTAACTTGTGCATTCGCTTCGTGAGCTCCTCTCCGCCGTTGATGATCAGTTCGTTGTTGATTTCATCTGGCCCTGGCGTTTTGTTTACTTTTAGTTGTTTTAATACCTCTATGAATTGCTAATAAGTAGGTGCGACTTCCTCTTCATCTCTGTTATCTTTTATATCCTCATCCTCTGAATATGCCTTATTGTCGTTTTTGTATAGGTCCGTGAAATGTTTTTCCCAATCTTTTTTGTTTATTTTTGTGACAGATTTTTTGGTACTGTGTTGTTGTTTTATCTATTCGAACAATTTCTTGTTGTCTTTATTATTCGTTTCTAATTCTAGCATTTGTTCAGAGATCCATGTGTTCTTCTTTCTTCTATAGAGTTTCAATGCTTCTTGTTTTTCTTTTCTATATTGGTCCAGTTGTTCCTGTTCGGCACTTTGTAGCCATTTGTTTCTTGCGAGGTGCTCCAGTTGACTTCTTTGGTGACATTCATCATCAAACCATTCTTTCGATTCTTTGTTTTTTTGGAATCCTATTATTTGTTCTGCTGTCTCTATTATGCTGTTCTTTATGTTTTTCCATTCTCCTTCTATTTCTATGTGCTCGTACTGACCCAATTTCTGTTCCAGTTGTTCTGTATATTGTTGCTTTGTTTCTTGCGTTTTCAGATTGGCTATATTCCATTTCCTCCTTTTTCCTTCCTTATGATTATTTGCTTTGATTATTTTCATCTTAAATTTTGCTATCAACAATATGTGGTCAGTGCCTCCATTTGCCCCTCTATATGACCTTACGTCTTGTACTATTTGTGTCCACTTTTTCGAAATTAGAGTATGATTTATTTGGTTTCCATCCATTCTTCCTGGTATCATCCATATGTTATTTTGTTTTCTTTTTTATGTTTATGCCCAGTACTAACTATATATGTATTTGTTGCTGCTGCTAGGTTGCAGATTTCTCCTCCATTATCAGTCGTAGTTTCATGAATGGTTTCTTTGCCAGCTACATTACGATTATAGTCCTCCTTTCCGATCTTTGCATTGAAATCACCCAATATTATTAATATGTAATTCCTCGGAATATTTTCACAGGTTTCTTCCAGGATGTCTTAGAATTCTGTTTTATCTTCTTGGTTTGCTTCTTCGGTGGGTGCATAGCAATTGACTATCGAGATGTGGGCTTGTTTATTTTCTTATGTAAGATATCCTTTCATTAACTGCTTTGAATTGTATCAGTTTTTCCCTCATTTTTTTGTTCACCATAAATGCCGTACCATTCGTTCCCTGTTTGTTTTCTCCCGAATAATACATGCTAAAGTTTCTCTTCTCAATTTTTCCTTCTTTCTTCCATCGTATTTCCTGTACGGCTAGGATTTCTAGTTGGTATTTTTTCATTTCAAGAGCTATTTCTTGCATCTTACCTGCTGCCAGCATGGTTCTAATATTCCAAGAGCCCATTCTAATGGGTTTTGTTCTTTTCTTCTTATTGAGATTCTTTCTTTATTTTGTGTGCGTTATTTTGTTTTCGTTAACCGTTTGCATTTCCGAGTCTTTTTTTGCCATGTCAATATCATATTTCAGCCGCTGTTCTTCGTTTATTAGTTTTTTGAATTTTCTATCAGCTGTTCTCTCTCTTCGTCCCATATCTAGATTTTGCCATTCACTATTAATTTCTTGTAGCCGATTTTCGTTTGCTTACCTTTGCTTCTTTCGTCCTTTGCTATTTTAGTTATTTCCTTTTGTATTTCTTTTTCTTTCGATGTCCAATCGTTGTTTATATAGATACGATCTTTATGCTGTTTTAGTTTACGTTTCTTGTTTAGGATTTCCATTTTATCCGTGAGGGCTTCTGTTTCTATTGCGCATACTGTTTCTCCTATTTTTTTTGCACTTCTTAGTTTTATTTGTATTTGCAACTCTTGGACTCTGAAATTTTCCATTTATTCTTTTAATTTCTTATAATCATTTTTTTCTACTTTCAACCCAGTCACGATCAAGCTTTTCTTTTTGCTAAATTTCTCCAGTTGCTCCATTCATTCATGTAGCTGTTTTACTTCTTTTTTAGTTTTTGTTTCTCTGCTTTTACACCCATTAACTCTTTATTGGTTTGTTGTTATTCTTTCCTTATTTGTTTTATTTCCTGAAGAATTTCATCGTTTTTATTCATTAGCTCTTTCATTATTGTAATCATAACATTTTCCATGTCTTCCTTGTTTTCGTTGCCTGCTTTGCTTGGTGACCGTTTTTTAATTTTACTTCTATTAAAACAATCATCCAAGTTTTCTCTTCTGCGTTTCGTTTCATCATCGGTTTCACTTCCTGTGACATTTTTTCCATTTTCTAGGAGTGCAGCGCTAAATACCTGGAATACCGATATTAGATTATCAACAATACTTAAAAAATGAAAATCCACTAGGAAGAATTTCCTGTAGCTGGCTGTACACCATTAATTACAAGTAAAATTTAATAAAAAATTTTGGTCCTGGTAAAAGGTATATTATTTTAAAAAGCCCTATAGGGCTACAAACATCGAACGTTCGATGTTTGTAGCCCTATAGGGCTTTTTAAAATAATATACCTTTTACCAGGACCAAAATTTTTTATTAAATTTTACTTAAAAAATGAAAGTTACCAATTCACCGGTAGTTAATGCGTTATTTAAAAATTACCTGCGCACCAGAGTTGCCATTTGGTCTGTAATTAGGATGGGGATTAAAATAGATACGAATTCACCGGGACGCGGAAATATGCACACCCTGATATTCTAGTTACGTAAGCTCGTCCGATTGGCGCATGACGTTAACAACAGAGTAAAGCATAGTCCCGTCTATGCGTTCGTAATACGAACGCGAATGAAATTTGAGAATAGTACAAATGAATGAATTATGACTAAAAGAAACTAAGTGATTTTTATAGTTTAGAGGAAAATTATTAAACTATTTACTTTTATTTAAATTGATTTTCAGTTATTTGTAAAGTTCCCAGTTTCTTGATTAATATGGTATCCGGAAAATAAAAATATTCATATAATCGATATCTACTAAAATTATTATATTTCGTTAGTTGGCAAAAATTGATTAGTGGCCTACACATCAGTAAATATAATTTTTACCAAGGGGAAGAAAAGCCCCAAAATAAAACCATAAATTAAATGGATTGATAAAAAAACAAAATTTTTTACTTTTTAAATAATGTATTTCATCAGATTTAAGTAAGAGGCTTGGAAAAGACAAAAGTAAGTTTTACAGTTTTCATGCCATGAACTTTATTTAAATTTTGTGCATGTGAAATAGACGTACATACAGCAACTATGTAGCAGTTTTCATAATTTTTCTTTTACGCAATGTCAGGTTGTTAAGAGACTTGTTTAATTCTTTAATTCGGAAGTACATCCGAGACCTAAAAAATAACTTGTTCACTTTGTTAGAACAGTCTACAGTTACACTTTTATACATAAGGTTTTCTAAATAATTTTTAGTTACCAAAATGGAATCACCATTCATGTGGAAGGAAAAAATTGTCTCCAGTTACTTAATATATGACAAGAGAGTGTCTGATGGTTTACATAAACCACACTTACTCAAATGATCAACCCACGTGTACGTTGAAACATCTTCGGATTGAATACTGGAGTCCTTCAATTTATGGCAGATATAACCAGCCAAATTCTCCAAACCATCATACTCGAGTTCACTAATGTTTTTTCATTCTAACTCTCATTGAAAACTTGAAAATCCACAACTGTCTCGTTGTTAGAATCCAGCCTTTGGATCAATTGTCCAGAAATTGGTAAATCTGGGATGTCGTCTGTTTAAACGTTCGAAAATTCGTTCCGTTGTCTCTCCTACCCGTATATAACTTTTATAAAATAAAATAAAGCTTTTTGTTAACACTTTAAAAAAAATTTAATGGGTTTTCCCCGAAAAGAGCTTCATTTTTTGGTACTATGTATCACGTTAAAATATTTGATTTGGAATTTGAAGGATAAGATCGTCTTTTTTATGAGCTACAAATTTACTTTTACTGGTTCTATAGACTAAGAATATACCATTTTTTTATTTTTTTTATATGCTACATTTTTTCCAAGAATATTTTTTCGATATAATACTTACTTTTTGAGTATTTGCGAAAAACCGCCGAAAAACGTGTTTTTTTTTTGTTGAAAAGTAAATATTTTTAGTCGCAAGTGACTCTAGTACCTACTACTAAATTAACCTAGTACCTAAGTTAAAAAAACTCTATAGAACAAAAGTTGCTGAAACTTAGTCAGATCTGTCTCCGGACTTATTTTAAACGTATATTTTTTCACCCTCCAAGTAAAAGCAATCAACGGCACAAATTCAACTTTGAAGTGGGGGATGGGTAGAATCTAAATCCAAATTTTCATTCAATTAGGAGTTGACCCTGAAAATTATGTGTGTTTCTTTTTATCTTTTAAATCATTTTACTTAAAATCATTTTTTAACTATCAAATAATAATTACATATTGAGTTATTTTATTTTTTAAACTTTAATAATATTTATAAAAAATTTTACTTTCTTGTAATGTATTTTTAAAACAAGCAATCATTTAAATAATTATTTTGTAACAATTTGTATTATTTAAGAATATAATAATTACATTTTGGTTTCGTAGTAAGTGTTTTTTAAGAATATTAATGTATAGTTTTAAAATATTGTATTGCAAATAATTATAATTATTAAATGGTTATTATTTGTCAAGTATTCTTTTTCTTTTTTCACACCCTTATGTATGTAATAAAACTAAGGGACTTTCTGAAAGGTCAATCGTAGACTTTAAAGACACAAAAGAAGCGATACTTAAAAGTTACGCCCATTATATATCTTTATATCGTGGGAAATATACAATACAACACGAGCTCCAACCGCTCGACTAATAGTCTTTAGAGCTGGCATCACTGTGTGATCTCGCGTTGAACGGTAAATATCTAAAATTTCGTATATAAGTCCTCCCCTTTATTTTCAGCGACGGATCTCGTTTCGCTGTAAATTTATCAGAAAAATTTAAGTACAAAAATCTTTTCCCCTCTAAGTGTGCCATGATTAATATGTTAATTATAAAGATACTTATGAACAATATACTCCAATAATTAATTTCCTATTGGTGGATCTCGGGTTGTCCTCGATTTAGTCGGATCTCGCCTTGATATGAAGACGTATATATATATATATATATATATATATATATATATATATATATATATATATATATATCAAATGAAATAGAGAATGCGGAAAAATCCCCTTACGAACAATTCACACATCCACTACTTCGGGTTGGGAAAAATTTTTTGAATAGAATCGAAGATCCAAACACCAGCTCTTAGAAATGTGTTTCGCCCTCTTCAACCTCTATGGGCTCATCGGTGAAGATATATATATATATATATATATATATATATATATATATATATATATATATATATATATGGATTCCGACTTTAGGAAGCCAAAAACGCTATATCGCACCGGTCAGACGAAGCCCGACACCTCCTTACGAAGCCCGGTTTCGGGCTTCGTAATTCCTTAATGTTATTTCCCCAAAAAACGTACTTTACACCATCTCTCGATATTTTAACCAAGCCCAGAACATGTAAATACGCTTGGGCTTCATATATATTCTGAAAAATTTTAGAAATGTATCATAGGTAGCTCTCAAATCATGATTAACAATACGAAGCCCGGGCTTCTTATGCCTGGAATTATTATCAAAACATACACTCGTAGTTCATGGTATCTACCACCAGTTTGCGTTGCCAAAAAAAGTAAATACTCTGTAGAAGTTCAGCAGCGTTAGGAAGCCCACATTGAGCTACCGATTATAAGAAGCCCTGAAGTTTGGCAACGTTTTTGCGTATTCCTCAAAGTATTATTAGGTTATAAACATTTTTATTATTACCTGGCAATGCACATTTTTCGTATTTTTGGGTCGTTCATCGTCATTTATCTTGTGTACTAAGACTCCCGAGAACAGATTATGGTAATTCTTAGCATTACCTGTACACAGTAAGATACCGACAGAAAAAAGATTTAAAAATTGAATCGCAAAAGAATTATTTATTTTAATTGATACAATTAATACAAATTAATACTTTGTATTACTAATTTACTATTTTAGTTTGTAATAAGCCACAAAATTTGCTACCAAATAGGAAAGTAATATGAAAAATTAAATTATTGTTTTTTTTTTATTTAAAAAAGGTTAATGCCTCGACAACTAATGGCCATTGGCATGGTAGGTACGGTAATTTTTAACAGTTAGGTACCTAGTGTAATGTGTAGTGTGTGTGTGTGTTGAGTAAGTGTCTTGTTACTTTGCAAAGTTGACGTCATTGTCTTTGCAAAGATACGCTAACTGTATCCGAACGTCTGCGGTCCCTCCGGTGAGTACCGATCCCACAAGGACAGAAACTATTTTCATTTATTAATTTATAATAAATGAAACATTTCTGACCCTGGTGAGATTCGAACTCACAACCATTCGGATTTTTCGATCCAAAGGTAGGCGCTCTTACCACTCAGTCAAGGACGGGGTTAAAGTTATTATTATTAAATATTACTTTATAAAATTAAAAATAGTCATTCTTATGAATTATGCGTATTATTCTGATTCTGATACGATGAACACTTGTTTGTTGGGTCTGAGCCACACAATTGAGGGTTAAGCCACTGTTTCATTCGTATTTTTAGTATTTGTCAAGGCAACAATACATTATGTAGTGCCATCTTGCCAAATATAGAGCTAGATTGTGTAGACCACTGTTGAACCATATATCCAATTTTTCTGCTTTTATTGATGTATTAATCTAAAAATGCTCAATTTGTGGACTGCGCCACTGTTGCTCTGAGCGCCTCATTTAATACAAATACAAAATATTTAATACAAATGCATATAGATTTTCCTTTCGGAAAAAATCAAACAATATAGATGTTTTTTAATTTCATTAAGGGGATGGGTACGTAGTTTCTGCTGAAATGCTACTCAAATGGAATTCATTTTTTTTTCGAATTCTGAGAAAACTAATAAGTATTTTTAAAAATTTTAAACTCAGAATAAGAGATTACGTTATTAGCGAGGGCTGAAAGTCCCTGAGAAATTCTATAATGTTTATTTTAATAAGTTACAGGGCTAAAAAACTAAAAGAAAATTTAGTGTGACTTTTAATTTCAAAATATCTCATTCAAAATAAACTTTTTATTTATTGTAAGAGACTTTCGGCCCTCGGTAATAATTTAGTCTTTCATTTTACGTTTAAATTTTTCAAAAATATTTATTGTTCTTTTTTTCAGGATGTGAAAAAATGAACACAATGTCCGTGGTAATATTTTCCAAATCTTTGTCAGTAGTAAATAGAATATTGCCAGCATATTGTCAGTCAGACAGTGACAATTTTAAATATTTGACCTAGCATCGGGAATATTTTCAGTTGTTGATTAAATAATATTGATAATATGTTTGATAAATAATTGATTTAAGACGTGAACTTAATAAAAAGTTATTTATTGTTTATTATTTATGGAAGATCCAAAGCAGAGAATACACCAGGATATATTCAGTGATCCAAGTATTGTGTTGTTACAGATGTTCAAAATTGTAAGCGTTTCATAGTAACAATATATTATTAAAAAATCACTTTATCACTTTTCCTCTTTTCTCGATTGATTATTAGCTTTTGTTGTACAGTAAATAAATTATTACTGAATACATAGGTAGCGAAAAAATTATCAGTAGTAATTGCACAAGAGCTCTGAAATTATCGAATTTTTCCTGAGTGACACTTTGACAGTATTAATTTCACGACCCGAAGGGGCGTGAAATTACGTCAAGTCGCACGAGGGAAACAATTCGATAATAATTTCAGAGATCGAGCTGCAATTTGCTGCGATTATTTCATGAATAAAACTGTTTAAAACCAAAATTTTATTGTAATTTATTTATGTAAGTACAAATTAGTACAATTAAACACACAGTTGTTATAAATATTTGACGATTGAAAGTCATCACTTTTATAAGTTTTAAAACAGTAATTGTCATTAATGTCACTGAATGTATTTTTTCACAGCAACGAAGGGCATCTGATGTAATATACTTGACGATGGGATATTATCAAAAATGATTAATTTAATTTGTATTTCTGTAGCTTTCTATTGGTCGGAAATATGAAATATTCATATTAATTAACTGAATTAACAATTAAGGCAATTAATTATACTAGTAAAAGTTATCCAAGAACATTCAAAAGCCATCTTTACAGTTAATGATGAAATTGTCAAGTAAAGTTTACATATCCATACCAGTGACAATTTTACTACACGTAATTTGTCGTGTAAAGACAGAAAAAGTAGGGATAGCCTTAAAATATTTGCGAATTATGTACCGATGGCCCTAAGAAATGTTTAATAAACAACATATTAAAAAGGTCTACTCTAGAAGTGGGCACTTAATTTTTTATTAAACAAATGAACTGCGAAATTAGATGTTTCTTTAAATAACCCCGAAAATATAAATTTTAGAAAAAAACTGACTTGACTATTGAAAAATTCAGACTATTGAAAAAAACCTTATTATGATTTTCATCTTAAATTTTGCTATCAACAATATGTGGTCAGTGCCTCCATTTGCCCCTCTATATGACCTTACGTCTTGTACTATTTGTGTCCACTTTTTCGAAATTAGAGTATGATTTATTTGGTTTACATCCATTCTTCCTGGTATCATCCATATGTTATTTTGTTTTCTTTTTTATGTGTATGCCCAGTACTAACTATATATGTATTTGTTGCTGCTGCTAGGTTGCAGATTTCTCCTCCATTATCAGTCGTAGTTTCATGAATGGTTTCTTTGCCAGCTACATTACGATTATAGTCCTCCTTTCCGATCTTTGCATTGAAATCACCCAATATTATTAATATGTCATTCCTCGGAATATTTTCACAGGTTTCTTCCAGGATGTCTTAGAATTCTGTTTTATCTTCTTGGTTTGCTTCTTCGGTGGGTGCATAGCAATTGACTATCGAGATGTGGGCTTGTTTATTTTCTTATGTAAGATATCCTTTCATTAACTGCTTTGAATTGTATCAGTTTTTCCCTCATTTTTTTGTTCACCATAAATGCCGTACCATTCGTTCCCTGTTTGTTTTCTCCCGAATAATACATGCTAAAGTTTCTCTTCTCAATTTTTCCTTCTTTCTTCCATCGTATTTCCTGTACGGCTAGGATTTCTAGTTGGTATTTTTTCATTTCAAGAGCTATTTCTTGCATCTTACCTGCTGCCAGCATGGTTCTAATATTCCAAGAGCCCATTCTAATGGGTTTTGTTCTTTTCTTCTTATTGAGATTCTTTCTTTATTTTGTGTGCGTTATTTTGTTTTCGTTAACCGTTTGCATTTCCGAGTCTTTTTTTGCCATGTCAATATCATATTTCAGCCGCTGTTCTTCGTTTATTAGTTTTTTGAATTTTCTATCAGCTGTTCTCTCTCTTCGTCCCATATCTAGATTTTGCCATTCACTATTAATTTCTTGTAGCCGATTTTCGTTTGCTTACCTTTGCTTCTTTCGTCCTTTGCTATTTTAGTTATTTCCTTTTGTATTTCTTTTTCTTTCGATGTCCAATCGTTGTTTATATAGATACGATCTTTATGCTGTTTTAGTTTACGTTTCTTGTTTAGGATTTCCATTTTATCCGTGAGGGCTTCTGTTTCTATTGCGCATACTGTTTCTCCTATTTTTTTTGCACTTCTTAGTTTTATTTGTATTTGCAACTCTTGGACTCTGAAATTTTCCATTTATTCTTTTAATTTCTTATAATCATTTTTTTCTACTTTCAACCCAGTCACGATCAAGCTTTTCTTTTTGCTAAATTTCTCCAGTTGCTCCATTCATTCATGTAGCTGTTTTACTTCTTTTTTAGTTTTTGTTTCTCTGCTTTTACACCCATTAACTCTTTATTGGTTTGTTGTTATTCTTTCCTTATTTGTTTTATTTCCTGAAGAATTTCATCGTTTTTATTCATTAGCTCTTTCATTATTGTAATCATAACATTTTCCATGTCTTCCTTGTTTTCGTTGCCTGCTTTGCTTGGTGACCGTTTTTTAATTTTACTTCTATTAAAACAATCATCCAAGTTTTCTCTTCTGCGTTTCGTTTCATCATCGGTTTCACTTCCTGTGACATTTTTTCCATTTTCTAGGAGTGCAGCGCTAAATACCTGGAATACCGATATTAGATTATCAACAATACTTAAAAAATGAAAATCCACTAGGAAGAATTTCCTGTAGCTGGCTGTATACCATTAATTACAAGTAAAATTTAATAAAAAATTTTGGTCCTGGTAAAAGGTATATTATTTTAAAAAGCCCTATAGGGCTACAAACATCGAACGTTCGATGTTTGTAGCCCTATAGGGCTTTTTAAAATAATATACCTTTTACCAGGACCAAAATTTTTTATTAAATTTTACTTAAAAAATGAAAGTTACCAATTCACCGGTAGTTAATGCGTTATTTAAAAATTACCTGCGCACCAGAGTTGCCATTTGGTCTGTAATTAGGATGGGGATTAAAATAGATACGAATTCACCGGGACGCGGAAATATGCACACCCTGATATTCTAGTTACGTAAGCTCGTCCGATTGGCGCATGACGTTAACAACAGAGTAAAGCATAGTCCCGTCTATGCGTTCGTAATACGAACGCGAATGAAATTTGAGAATAGTACAAATGAATGAATTATGACTAAAAGAAACTAAGTGATTTTTATAGTTTAGAGGAAAATTATTAAACTATTTACTTTTATTTAAATTGATTTTCAGTTATTTGTAAAGTTCCCAGTTTCTTGATTATATTGGTACCCGGAAAATAAAAATATTCATATAATCGATATCTACTAAAATTATTATATTTCGTTAGTTGGCAAAAATTGATTAGTGGCCTACACATTAGTAAATATAATTTTTACCAAGGGGAAGAAAAGCCCCAAAATAAAACCATAAATTTAATGGATTGATAAAAAAACAAAATTTTTTACTTTTTAAATAATGTATTTCATCAGATTTAAGTAAGAGGCTTGGAAAAGACAAAAGTAAGTTTTACAGTTTTCATGCCATGCACTTTATTTAAATTTTGTGCATGTGAAATAGACGTACATACAGCAACTATGTAGCAGTTTTCATAATTTTTCTTTTACGCAATGTCAGGTTGTTAAGAGACTTGTTTAATTCTTTAATTCGGAAGTACATCCGAGACCTAAAAAATAACTTGTTCGCTTTGTTAGAACAGTCTACAGTTACACTTTTAGACATAAGGTTTTCTAAATAATTTTTAGTTACCAAAATGGAATCACCATTCATGTGGAAGGAAAAGATTGTCTCCAGTTACTTAATATATGACAAGAGAGTGTCTGATGGTTTACATAAACCACACTTACTCAAATGATCAACCCACGTGTACGTTGAAACATCTTCGGATTGAATACTGGAGTCCTTCAATTTATGGCAGATATAACCAGCCAAATTCTCCAAACCATCATACTCGAGTTCACTAATGTTTTTTCATTCTAACTCTCATTGAAAACTTGAAAATCCACAACTGTCTCGTTGTTAGAATCCAGCCTTTGGATCAATTCTCCAGAAATTGGTAAATCTGGGATGTCGTCTGTTTAAACGTTCGAAAATTCGTTCCGTTGTCTCTCCTACCCGTATATAACTTTTATAAAATAAAATAAAGCTTTTTGTTAACACTTTAAAAAAAATTTAATGGGTTTTCCCCGAAAAGAGCTTCATTTTTTGGTACTATGTATCACGTTAAAATATTTGATTTGGAATTTGAAGGATAAGATCGTCTTTTTTATGAGCTACAAATTTACTTTTACTGGTTCTATAGACTAAGAATATACCATTTTTTCATTTTTTTTATATGCTACATTTTTTCCAAGAATATTTTTTCGATATAATACTTACTTTTTGAGTATTTGCGAAAAACCGCCGAAAAACGTGTTTTTTTTTGTTGAAAAGTAAATATTTTTAGTCGCAAGTGACTCTAGTACCTACTACTAAATTAACCTAGTACCTAAGTTAAAAAAACTCTATAGAACAAAAGTTGCTGAAACTTAGTCAGATCTGTCTCCGGACTTATTTTAAACGTATATTTTTTCACCCTCCAAGTAAAAGCAATCAACGGCACAAATTCAACTTTGAAGTGGGGGATGGGTAGAATCTAAATCCAAATTTTCATTCAATTAGGAGTTGACCCTGAAAATTATGTGTGTTTCTTTTTATCTTTTAAATCATTTTACTTAAAATCATTTTTTAACTATCAAATAATAATTACATATTGAGTTATTTTAATTTTTAAGCTTTAATAATATTTATAAAAAATTTTACTTTCTTGTAATGTATTTTTAAAACAAGCAATCATTTAAATAATTATTTTGTAACAATTTGTATTATTTAAGAATATAATAATTACATTTTGGTTTCGTAGTAAGTGTTTTTTAAGAATATTAATGTATAGTTTTAAAATATTGTATTGCAAATAATTATCATTATTAAATGGTTATTATTTGTCAAGTATTCTTTTTCTTTTTTCACACCCTTATGTATGTAATAAAACTAAGGGACTTTCTGAAAGGTCAATCGTAGACTTTAAAGACACAAAAGAAGCGATACTTAAAAGTTACGCCCATTATATATCTTTATATCGTGGGAAATATACAATACAACACGAGCTCCAACCGCTCGACTAATAGTCTTTAGAGCTGGCATCACTGTGTGATCTCGCGTTGAACGGTAAATATCTAAAATTTCGTATATAAGTCCTCCCCTTTATTTTCAGCGACGGATCTCGTTTCGCTGTAAATTTATCAGAAAAATTTAAGTACAAAAATCTTTTCCCCTCTAAGTGTGCCATGATTAATATGTTAATTATAAAGATACTTATATATATATATAATCTAAACCTTTCTACCTAACGGTGTAAGGTGTTTAAAAATACATTTCATACATCTACATCATATACAAATCGTCTCCAATCTTGCTTATTCTTGGCCCTTCGTTTCGCTTCAGTCCACGTTGTATTTTTCGTCCTCAGAATTTCTACCACTTCATCGTTCCAGGTTTTCTTTGGTCTCCCTCTTCCTCTCTTGTTTCGTACTTTTGCCTCCCATATGCGTTTTACCTGTCTATCATCGTTCATTCTACACAAATGTCCAAACCATTTAAGTTTATTCCTATCTAATATTTGTGTTATTGGTTCGACTTGTAGTTCTTCTCGCACACTGCTGTTTCTTATTCTATCACGTCTTGTAATTCCTTTTACTTTTCTTAGGTACTTCATGTCCATGGAGTTTATTCTGCTTTTCGATGATGGTGTTAGCACCCAGCTCTCACTACCATAGGTAAGGATTGGCCTGAAGATTGTTTTATATACCATCATCTTTGTCCTGCTGCTTACTTCTCTCTTTCCAATGAATGTTCTGTTTAAGCTGTGGTACATTCTGGACGCCATGGTTATCCTTTCGTTGACTTCTTCTTCTGATCTTCCTCCATTCTCTATTTTCACACCCAAGTATTTATATGTTGTTACTTGTTCTAGTTTCTTGTTATTTATCTCTATATTTACTTGTTTATCTTCATTCCCCATGACCATTATCTTTGTTTTCTCCATGTTTATTTTCATATTTCTCTCTTCCAGCTCCTCTTTCCACATTATTAGGTTCCTTTTGAGGTCATCTTCGCTGTGTGCTAGTAACATCAGGTCGTCTGCAAATGCACATACTGAAATTCCTATAGGTTCTAGTCTGTGGTAACCAATGTGTAATTTGCGTGTCTTTGCTTCCATTACTTTTATGATGTCATCCATGAGTACGATGAATAGTGTGGGGCTCAGTACTCCTCCCTGCTTCAGTCCATCATTTATCTCAAAAGTTTCACAATGGGTATTATCTTTCCTGATGTAGCATTTGTTACGTTTATATAAGCTTTGTATAGCCTGCCTCAGTTTGGGTTCAATATTTCTTCGTTCGAGACTTTCCCATACTTTGTATTGTGAAACTTTATCGAATGCTTTTTCTAAAGATACTTATGAACAATATACTCCAATAATTAATTTCCTATTGGTGGATCTCGGGTTGTCCTCGATTTAGTCGGATCTCGCCTTGATATGAAGACGTATATATATATATATATATATATATATATATATATATATATATATATATATATATATATATAAACAAATGAAATAGAGAATGCGGAAAAATCCCCTTACGAACAATTCACACATCCACTACTTCGGGTTGGGAAAAATTTTTTGAATAGAATCGAAGATCCAAACACCAGCTCTTAGAAATGTGTTTCGCCCTCTTCAACCTCTATGGGCTCATCGGTGAAGATATATATATATATATATATATATATATATATATATATATATATATATATATATATTCTATAACACTATAAAACAGTGTTGAAATTATCGGGAAATGCGGTCTGTGGCTTAGATTGAAACTACATTTAATTCTATTGAATTCGATATTTCGATGAGTATTTATTAATTTTTCATCTTCATCAGGAACAAACTACAAAATTAACTAACAGTTAGGTACAAACATAATATTACAATGATATAACTTACGAATTGTTGTAGGTATGTTATATAAAGCAATTTAACTTAAAGCTATGCATGTCGTTTCACGAGAACGTCGAGGGCGGCACTGAATCAGGTATCTTTTCTCACATGTGTTAAGGGCCAAAAGTTCCAATATCGAGCCATCTGTTTAATATTCTGCTATTTTTAGAATTTTAAAACATTGCAGTAAATTTCGCTTAATCTACTTGTGTCTGATTTATAATTAATTGAACGTTTATTACTGTTTATGTGGTACATCTCGAGGAACAATCTTTTCTTATAATTGCTTTCTGAATCTAGGATCTTGATATCTGACAAATTAAATTGGTGTCCTGTTGTTATGGAATGGTGTGCTGCTGCACAAGTATTTTTGTGTGTTTTGCAATCACTTTTGTGCTGCGTTATTCTTTGTTTCAACCATTGCGATGTTTGTCCTATATACTGCCCATCACATTCGAGACAAGAAAGTTGATAGATGATATGACTCTGATTTAGAAGAACAAAGTGTGCCCTTTTTAGACACTAAGGTGATAAGAACCACAGAGAACAAGATAATTTTGGATTGGTATCAGAAACCAACTGACTCTGGAAGATATATAAATTATTTCTCTCAGCACTCTAAAAGCCAAAAACACAACACTGTTGTGGCAATGAAAAACAGAATTTTACACATCAGCAATGACCTGTTCATACAAAAGAATTTAAAAATACTCTTTAACATATTCTTGAACAACGGCTATCCAAGTAAAATTCTTAAGCAACTGATATATAACTCAGACTTATACGACGGGCAACGTGACAACAGACCATCAGATCCCGTGATTTACAAAAAGTTGCCCTTCATAAATGGCTTAACCAACAATATAATCAAGCTGCTGAACGGAATTCCGAAAATCAAAATAGCGAAATACAATAGCATATCCAACTATAGCTTATTCTCGAAGCTTAAAGACCAGACACCGCTTCTAAATCAGAGTCATATCATCTATCAACTTTCTTGTCTCGAATGTGATGGGCAGTATATAGGACAAACATCGCAATGGTTGAAACAAAGAATAACGCAGCACAAAAGTGATTGCAAAACACACAAAAATACTTGTGCAGCAGCACACCATTCCATAACAACAGGACACCAATTTAATTTGTCAGATATCAAGATCCTAGATTCGGAAAGCAATTATAAGAAAAGATTGTTCCTCGAGATGTACCACATAAACAGTAATAAACGTTCAATTAATTATAAATCAGACACAAGTAGATTAAGCGAAATTTACTGCAATGTTTTAAAATTCTAAAAATAGCAGAATATTAAACAGATGGCTCGATATTGGAACTTTTGGCCCTTAACACATGTGAGAAAAGATACCTGATTCAGTGCCGCCCTCGACGTTCTCGTGAAACGACATGCATAGCTTTAAGTTAAATTGCTTTATATAACATACCTACAACAATTCGTAAGTTATATCATTGTAATATTATGTTTGTACCTAACTGTTAGTTAATTTTGTAGTTTGTTCCTGATGAAGATGAAAAATTAATAAATACTCATCGAAATATCGAATTCAATAGAATTAAATGTAGTTTCAATCTAAGCCACAGACCGCATTTCCCGATAATTTCAACACTGTTTTATAGTGTTATAGAATATACTTGCACGGTCGATAAATACATCGGATTTCGAATCCAGTTCTATATATATATATATATATATATATATATATATATATATATATATATATATATATATATATATATAAAAATAAATAAGCAAAATCATTGGCTAATACTCGTAAAGTGAATGTGAATTTAGTTGGAAATATATAAAATGATGAAGGGTCATCATTCCATACATTTCTGTGCAACTATATACACCGGTGTTTCGGCCTATTTGGGCTTCGTCAGTATAGTGTAGCAAGTTAAAAAAGTTGTTTGTTAACTTGTAATAATATTGTAATAAATAACTTCATCATTTTATATATTTCCAACTAAATTCACATTCACTTTACGAGTATTAGCCAATGATTTTGCTTATTTATTTTTATATTTGTACTCGATTATCCAACATCATTTTATTTAATAATATATATATATATATATATATATATATATATATATATATATATATAGTAAAGTTTTGAATATTGGGGAAATCTGCAAACCAAAACTCAATGCGTATCAATTGTACGGCCTAACGTTTTCGTGAATGATTATTCACTTCTTCAGGGCTGAAATAAAGAAAATGTTAATTAGCCATATATATTCCATGCAAAATGTTAGTTTTCATTACCAATACGTAGAATTGTAGAGTTACGTTGTTAAGTAATAAAAAAGACGATATGTATAAAAACATATCTCTTTTTGTTTGAAGTAAAAAAGAAAACACAACACTTCACCTTGGAAAACTATGGCTATATGGTTACAATCAATGAATTATTTACTCAAGGAACCAACTACACTAGCATATAACTACATTTTATGTTGGAAGTAACTTTACATGTAGATGAGAACAATGAATGTTTAAATATGTCCTTCTTTTTTTGAACTCTCCCGTTCGGTGTTAACTATATTGAGCGCATGCTCATGAATAGACATGTAGGTTCATTTGACCTACGTCAAATGAACCTACATGTTAAAAGAAGAAATATCAAAATTCATTGAGTAGATCCCAAGATATAGAAAATGGTAGTAGTTTTAAGTTGCTTTTTTAGTTTTTGAACTGGTGCATTTTTCGGCTCCCGCCATGTAGCTGACAACTGTTTTAATTGTTGACCTATAGGATGAAAACGTACATGTTTCCTGCCTAGAGTTCGCGTTCGTTTTTTAATTATTAACAATTTAGTGCAATCAACGCAGAATCTCCCCCTTCACTTACTATGACAAATCATCATTTGAACTACATTTTTAAAAATTCGAGTAAAATATCATCTTTCCGAATACCTATGTAAGAAGATGTTTTCTACGGACAAAATTTTTAAAGTTATTGTAAATGTTTATAAACTAGAATTTTTTACTATATTAGATAATTTTTTATCTTTTCTTAATACATTTTGATAGGATCACTTTTCTACTTTCATTTGGCTTACGCAGAATTGTCATATCTTCATTATTTTCTGTCATTTGTTATTGCAAAACAAAGGTCTCTGGGATAAACAAATAGAATACCTAACTTTTAAACTAATTAATGGATCGGTCTCAAATTTTGGGAGTTTCTTATGTACCCCAATACCCAACTTTGAGTAAAGCGAAACACTGCAGTTCTAAGTTAGTTTTAGGAAAACTTATTAATAAATAACGATTTTCAGTTACTTTGCAGCTTACGAAGCTACAAATTAACTTTTTGGCTTTCAAAAATTGTCATTTTGAAGGTTTTCAATGTTCTAAAAAAATAAATTTTGTAGTTTTATGTCAACTATTTAGCTTTTTAATTGAGTGCAAAAAATGGAAAAAATCGCGTTGATTGCACCAAATTGTTAATAATTAAAAAACACGAACTCTAGGCAGGAAACATGATGGTTTTCATCCTATAGGTCAAGTCCACAATAACTAAAAAGTAGTCAGCTACCTTGATATTAATTTCATTGTCCCGAACATGGTCTATTTCTTGCTTATTTCCCTGGCTGGAGTATTATCAGTGCGACGACACGAATATTATCTCCTTGTAATAATTCAGTTTGAAAATCCCAACTCTAACTCGATTTCCTACTGGTAATCTTTAGTTTCTGCAATATGTGCAATATTGATGTGATCAGTCAATTCACCGTCTTTGCGGAGCTTCTGCCGGCCCAATAATCACTAAATTTATGACTTCCGTTTTTTTGGATGAATAGTGTTAGGTTTAAGATAACAGAATGCTGTTTGTTTTATTTTTGATATGAATACAATTTCTTTTATTTAGAAACGAACGCCCACTTCTATTTCATTGATGGATGAATGATGAATATACATATTTGTTATTCGATTTTAATTTTTAAATACAAATATTTTTTGTACAGTATTTTTGCTGCCCCAGGGGCGTCATTTGATAGGGTTAGGGGAGGCAGTTGCCCCTCCTCTGAAACTGAAAATGACTGAAATTTACAAAAAATACTTTCAGTTTTCATCATTACATCATATAATATATTGTATTGTATATTATATAATGCTTGCCCCCCCCCAATCAAAATTTCAAGCCCCTGTGCCGCCATCTCACAATTTGCCGCCCTAGGCAGCTGCCTATATTGCCTAATGGATAAAGCAGCCCTGGTCCGGAGTGAACTACATAGAACATTTGGATAGTATTAGAAAAACAACAGATGTCTGGGAAGTTTTTCTTGATTTGCCAAATTTTAATTTTTGGACAAAGTGTTGTTTTTCAAATAAACGCTTTAATTATTCGAGTTACTAGGAATTTATTTAAGCAACGTGAGAAAAGATAATGGGATCAAAGTGTCCGTGTCGACTCTTCTAGGTAGGTATACGCCAAACGTCATTACATCATAAAATAAAAAGAGGAATTTGCATAATTCTTCAATGGTGTATAAAGAACCAAAATTTTACAAATATATAAGAGCAAATTATTTGACGAACGTGATAGACCATAATGCCGCCAAATGACGGTATTCTACCTACAGTAACTGATGTCTGTAAACCTGTATTGCCCCAGTACCCAATATATCTTTTCATAACTGTAGCAGTTAGTGCTAGGTTTGTTCTAGTTTGTTCTGTAATTTTAAAGTTTGTTCTAAAAAAATAAAAAAGTTATTCAATATAAAATGTGGCGCTCCAAGTTTACGTAAAGCTGTACTGCCCATATAGAATCCAAACGATTAGAGAAAATCTGAATAAACCACAAGTTAGTGCTAGGTTTGTTCTGCATTTTTGCCAAAGCGTGTAGTTTGTTCTGCATAAACAAAAAAGATATACAAGATATAATGTGGCGCTCCAAGTTTACGTAAAGTTGTATTGCCCCATATAGAATCCAAACGATTAGAAAAAATCTGAATAAACCACAAGTTAGTGCTAGGTTTGTTCTGTATTTTTGCCAAAGCGTGTAATTTGTTCTGCATAAACAAAAAAGATATACAAGATATAATGTGGCGCTCCAAGTTTACGTAAAGTTGTATTGCCCCATATAGAATCCAAACGATTAGAGAAAATCTGAATAAACCACAAGTTAGTGCTAGGTTTGTTCTGCATTTATGCCAAAGAGTGTAATTTGTTCTGCATAAACAAAAAAGATATACAAGATATAATGTGGCGCTCCAAGTTTACGTAAAGTTGTATTGCCCCATATAGAATCCAAACGATTAGAGAAAATCTGAATAAACCACAAGTTAGTGCTAGGATTGTTCTGCATTTTTGCCAAAGCGTGTAATTTGTTCTGCATAAACAAAAAAGATATACAAGATTTAATGTGGCGCTCTAAGTTTACGTAAACCTGTATTGCCCCATATAGAATCAAAACGATTAGAGAAAATCTGAATAAACCACAAGTTAGTGCTAGGTTTGTTCTGCATTTTTGCCAAAGTGTGTAATTTGTTCTGCATAAACAAAAAAGATATACAAGATATAATGTGGCGCTCCAAGTTTACGTAAAGCTGTACTGCCCATATAGAATCCAAACGATTAGAGAAAATCTGAATAAACCACAAGTTAGTGCTAGGTTTGTTCTGCATTTTTGCCAAAGCGTGTAATTTGTTCTGCATAAACAAAAAAGATATACAAGATATAATGTGGCGCTCCAAGTTTACGTAAACCTGTATTGCCCCATATAGAGTCGAAACGATTAGAGAAAATCTGAATAAACCACAAGTTAGTGCTAGGTTTGTTCTGCATTTTTTCCAAAGCGTGTAATATGTTCTGCATAAACAAAAAAGTTATACAAGATTAATGTTGCGCTCCAATTTTACGTAAAGCTGTCCCATATACAGAATTAAAACCATTGAAGCAATTCTGAATATACGTACGTCATTCTACGAATATACGACTGATTTGGATTATCGAGACAACGAATGTTTTACTGTGCAACATAAGAAGTACGAAAGTAAATGGCTCTAATAATTATTTCAATAAGCAACAATGTAACTTTCAATTTAGTTTCGTTCTTCATTTTTTGCACAGTAAATTATTCGTTGTTTAGATAATTCAAAACAGTCGTATATTTGTGGAATAGATAAATCTAAGTAGACCATAAGTTAGCGCTGGGTTTGTTCTGCATTTCTGCCAAAGCGTGAAATTTGCGCAAAAAAAGTTACACAAGATATTATGCGTTGCTGCAATTCTACCTAAATGTACTGCCCCATATAAAATCCAAACAAAAATTTGAATAGACAACTAGTGCTAACTTTGTTATAAAGCTGATTCACAATAATTATAAGAATTGACTTAAGCAGAATTTAAGAGTAACGGTGTCAACGGTGATAAAGTCGAAGCGATAAAGGGATTTCAGGTAATAAAAAATAAGTAGTGAAATGGGCCGGCTTAAGAAATTTTATATTTTCGTTTGGTATTTACTTAACATTACATATTTATTTTAAATAAACTGATAGAGTATTAGAATTAATTAATTATTATATTTTTGTGTGTCGATTCTTTATTAAATATATCCAAATTTTGAAAGTAATTAACAATTTTTGTTATGTTATAGTTATTTTCCTAACCTTCCGATGACCAACTTTTTTTTGTTACACGGATGACCAAGGCGGGGAAAATGACCCCAGGTCAAAAATATCAAAAATGACAATTAACAAAAAAAAAATGAAGTTTTTTTTTATTTTTTTTTATTTTTTTTATGGCATGGACTTTATGTTACTAAGCCAGTCACAACATGATTAAAGTGTCATGTGTAGTGTGTATGTTAAGTAAGTGTCTTGTTATTTTGCAAAGTCGACGTCATTAGCGTAAAATTACTTGGAATTACACATAATATAATAATATTTTACTAAACATCAACTTCAGAATATATTTTTTATTCGTAAAATATAGGGATTTTTTTTTATTTCAAAATATGAGGATATCAGCATAATATTAAAGTCAAATAAAAAAATAATGAGTTAAAAATTAAAAATACTTTTGAGAAAAACATACGCTGGAGTCACAATTTCCCCCGCTTGGTCCTCCGAAGGTTCAAGTGCAGATAAAGTCATACTTTTCTGCACGCTATTGCGCGAAGCGGAGTTCGGCAAGCAGTCGAGTGCGGAAAATAGACTTTCCGCAAGAGTTAGGAACCATATTTTTTCTACGAGCGTTTAAAAATGACCAAATCTTAATCAATTAATTGAATTAATTAAATACGAAAATACACAAATTAATTCTTTGACAAGGTTGTCAAAACCAAATTTTGACGATCTTGGTTTCCATGACGACGATTCAAAACCACTGTTATTGTCTACTGATTTAACTTTCGAATATTATGTCAAAATAATTTTATTTCATCGAATTGTTGCGTTAATTTCATTAAAACATGAACACAATAAGATACATTTGAAATAAATTAGTAAATAATATCTAAATATTAGTTTATTGCATGTATTATAATTATTTTAAGGTAATATTAAAATATATAAATTCAGTGCGGAAAAATAATGCGGAAAAGTAAAACTTTCTAAATTAAAACGCGTGCGCGAAAGTAGACTTTTTGCAGGCTCGTAGAAAAAATAAATTGCAAGTGAAATAATAAAACATTGAAATGAAAAGTAAAATGAATTAATGTAATAGGTATTATTAGATATTATATTCCATGCAAGGGAAGAAAGTGAATATTACAATAATTTTAGATCAAAAATACGACAATAACTAACAATTATTGACGGAATCATAGTTTGTGACAGGAGTGTTCATTTTATTTCATAGAAAAATATTATACAGGGTGGTTTATTGTATTCGCCTCGGTCTCTGTATTACGGGAAACGACTTGATATTTAAAAAAAATTCTTCATAGAAATATACAGGACCATTAACACTACAATCTAAAAATATACATTGTGAATTATGCAGCATGCTCCAAAAAATAGTAGTATAATCAAAGTTATATTTTTTCTTATGGAATACCCTATATCAGATAATATTTTTGAATTTTCCTTAAAAAATAAGCTATACTTTTATGAGGGTTCTCTATACCTAAGTACAGGGTGTTTTGATTTATTTCGATTTTTATGAAAAAAAAATTTTAAAAATGTTTTAGAAAAAAGTAAATATCTATGAATCTAAGAATCGGTGACAAATTTTTTCTTGGATCTTAATGTAGGTTTCTTTAAAAGACGATCGTAATTAAAGTCCGTTTGATGTTTAATAGTTTTAATTAATAAAATAGATACCTAAATTATTGTTACTATTAACTTATCGAAATGTAAAAGTGTAAAAGTGTACTTTGCGACCAAAATTCTACGTGTTCTTATTTTTACAAAAGAAATGTATTTATCGATAATTTGCGTCTAATCAATATAATACCCGTCTTAGTATTATCCCTATGCGTCTTGTAATCAATAACACGTCTAATGTCGTTGAGATCTTAAAATCGACTAAATGTATTCGTTCCCACACAACCAAAATTCCCTTACTGCTAATCTTCCCCTTTTCATGGTTTAATTCGCTTTCGCGGGAACTAGCCTATTAACAATAAAAATTGGGTCAAAGGGCTCTACTTTGTTATTTTTATGTCTTAAAAATAAACAGAAACTGCTCACTTAAACTACCCCTCGATTAGATACGCCCACCCATCTGTGCATTTTAGAGCCTCGCCGACAACCGCTCGTTTCGTGTTTGTAAATACGAATAATTAAAGAAATATTATATACAGGGTATCTTAAAAATTAAGATAAAATATTTACAATCCTACATTCGGCCATCCTGTTCGGATTCGACCCGAATTCCGTTTAGTTACCTATCCGCGACTTCATGTACTCTGCACACGTTGAAGTGCTTTGAAGTCCACCATGGTATCCAGATTTCTTTACCTCGTAACTGTCATTTGGATTCACTTATACTACCACGTACGGTCCTAAATATTTCTTCTGCAGTTTGAGTCCTTCACCAAACTGTGTTCTCTTGATTGCCACTAAGTTCTCCTTTTTATACATTCTCGGCCTTTTTCTTCGTATATCATATCTGTGTCTATTTTCCTCTTGAATTTTGACTAACTGACGTCGACTCTCGTTTCTCAGCATCTTTCTATCTTCATCAAATTGTTTAATTATCTCTTGTTCTATGATCTCCTTCATCCTCAGATCTTCTTTGTTCTTCATCTTCGTTTCGAACAGTACTTCAAACGGCGTCGACTTTATGCTTCTTTGTTCGCAATAGTCTTCGAATTCCTTCGCAGTAAATGCAGTACCTCTGTCAGATATACGGAGCGGATTTCCGAAATCCTTTTGATGTCTCTTCATGCATTCTATAACTTCTTTTTTGCTTCCAAGTATACATTTAACGCAATTCCCTATACAGTGCTCGAATTCTTCTCTACGATTTGGAATGTAACATTCTCTTCGAATCAAATCTGGTGTTTTTGTTACAGCAAAATGTTCTACCTCGTTTAAGTTTCTAATTATTTCTGTTTTCGTTCTTTTCGGAATGACTAACACTTCCTTGCCGTCTTCGTATTTAAACAGAATATTGTTTTTTATAAACAAGTCCTCGTATGCTTCCGTCGTCTTTGTCTTGTCAGGTTCGTTACTTTTGACTACTTCCTCTATATCCGTCTTTATTTTTTTATCTTCGGTATGGTTCAGCTGAAAATTATTATTGACTGTTGTCTCGCTAATTACTGTAATCCTCCTTATAAAAGTATCTACTCTTTTTTTTAGACAAAATTATTCCGTCTTCTGTTATTGTAACTTCTGCTTGTCTCAGTATATTGTTTCCGAGAATAATTTCAACGTCTAGTGCTTCTTTTGGAATAACATGAAATAAAATATTAAAATCCTCTCCTTGAATTTCTATCATTTTATTAAATGAACCTGAAGTTTTAACTCTCGTACCTCCTAATCCACTTAAATCTAATATGTTTTGTGAAAGAATCACGTCATCAAAATATTTTTCAAAACTATCTTCTTGTACTGAACTAATGTCACTTCCTGTATCCAATAATGCACGTAGTGATAATTTTCCAACCTTCAATGTTACCGAGTTTTTATACCCCAAGTTAACAACATTTACATGTCCAGAAGTTGATGGTTCTTCTTCTTTCTCATTGCATCGAAAAGACCTGTGTCCAAACTGATTGCATCTAAAACATTTTACTCCCTTGGCTTTGTCAGGACAATCCGTCGATCTGTGTCCCTCAATCCCACAATTGAAACATTTTTCTTCCTTTTTATTCCTACTTTGAGGTGCTCTTCTTTCATCTCTTCTTACTTCCTCGTTCGTCCACGTCTTTTTATGCGTCTCGGTTTTAACGGATTTTTGCGTCGTCTGTTTTTTAATCAATTCGTACAGTTTAATCTTCTCTTTAAAGTCATTGAAATTTTTTGCACCATAAAGTATTACTTTATTAGCAGGGTCGTCCATAATTCCCTCAATTATATACTGCATTATGACTTCATTTTCGATGTTTCCTCTGCTACCGATTTCTCTAATTTTTAGTACATACTCCTGTACGCTTTCACCTTGTTTCTTCTTTCTATTCATCAGCATTTTGTGTATTTCGGCACTACTTATTTTGTTCTCAAACTCTGTTGTCAGTCTCTTTTTCAAGAGCTTCCAGCTATTAACTCCTTTCTCTGACTGTATATACAGTTAGCTATTCCTTTTAGAGATCGATTAGCAAAAATTAGCATTTGTAAATCATTCCATCCCATCAGATTGGAAATTTCTTCAAAATCAGTGATCCATTTTCCTATGGGATAATCGTCTTTTCCGTCGAAATTTCTTATACTATCCTCTACGTCTCTAAAGTTAAGGCAAATGAATCATTCAATCTACCTCTCGTCATTTTGTTTGATTTTGATCTATTCCTCGTAAATAAATCCGTCGTCCTTTCATCATCCATATCGTCATCATTATTATCGTCGTCGGTAACGTCTTTACCTTCTTCCTCGTGATAAGCGTCTTTATCACTATTTGCGTCGTTATCTTCATTATAGCGATCGTCTTCGGTAACGTCTTTACCGTTTTCCTTGTGATAAATGTCTTTATCACCGTCATCATCGCTAGCGTCTTCGTCTTCATCGTCATTCTCGTCTTCAAGATTGAAGTCGTTCAAAAATGAACAAATACGTTCAATCACGTCGTCTTCTGAACCAGTGTAGTTCAGATCTAAAACACTGCAAACTGCTACTAAGTCCGGCATACTTAGTTTATTTTTCACGTCTTCTATTTTTGTGGAATATTCCTCGGATTCTTTATCCCACGAAAATTTTGTGAAATTCCGCAAGTTCTTCCTTGTTTGTCGCGGCAACCCTTTATCCCCGTACGCGACAACATGCAACGCCTTAACAGCACTTAATGCCGAATTTTTAAGGTTTAAACTAATTTTTGGAAAATCGTTAAGAGTTTGTTTAGACTGCATTTTAAAAAGGTATATACTTAATTAGAATAAAAAATAAAAAAAAAAAACAAAAATAAAAAGAAAGATTATCTTTTAACTAAAAAGTTAGATTATTTTTCCCCTGTGCAAATTGTACTTGTGAACTGTAGAATTGTAGTCGCTTTTACTTTAAAATTATCAATATTTACTACAAATACTAACAAAGTTATGAGTTATTAAAATAAATGAACAGAAACAAACAATGAAAAAAAAAACAAAAAGAAGTTAATCGTTAAATAATTTATGATAGTTCTCAACATTCACTGTTTATCGTCAAAAGTTCCAGTTCACAGCTCCTCGAAAAAAAATAATCTTTGGTCAGATTTCTAATTTCCAGACACAAGACCAAAGTGTCTTGACTATTTTTAAAATATTGGAACAAACACACCTGATTTCTCCTTGGTAATACTGCTTGCTATGATTGCGTCTCGTCGTCGTCGTCTTCACTGCCCAAACAGCCGTCGTATTTGCCTAACAGCGTCGTCTACACTGTACTAGCCTGCTACTCCACCAACACAACCATTCACCAACAGTTCACAAAGTCCGGAAGTCACCAATAGTTTAAAAAAGTCCGAAAATCACCAACAGTTTCCACGTTTCCCGAACAGTCATAAACAGTTTCCAAAAATTACGTCACGTCACCTGAGTCGATTTTTTAATTACACGTCACTTTACGGTATTTCGCGAACTTTACGACGAAATTGTCTTTCTTAGATCCGAGGTTTGAGCCCCCAAGATGTAGGTTTCTTTAAAAGACGATCGTAATTAAAGTCCGTTTGATGTTTAATAGTTTTAATTAATAAAATAGATACCTAAATTATTGTTACTATTAACTTATCGAAATGTAAAAGTGTAAAAGTGTACTTTGCGACCAAAATTCTACGTGTTCTTATTTTTACAAAAGAAATGTATTTATCGATAATTTGCGTCTAATCAATATAATACCCGTCTTAGTATTATCCCTATGGGTCTTGTAATCAATAACACGTCTAATGTCGTTGAGATCTCAAAATCGACTAAATGTATTCGTTCCCACACAACCAAAATTCCCTTACTGCTAATCTTCCCCTTTTCATGGTTTAATTCGCTTTCGCGGGAACTAGCCTATTAACAATAAAAATTGGGTCAAAGGGCTCTACTTTGTTATTTTTATGTCTTAAAAATAAATAGAAACTGCTCACTTAAACTACCCCTCGATTAGATACGCCCACCCATCTGTGCATTTTAGAGCCTTGCCGACAACCGCTCGTTTCGTGTTTGTAAATACGAATAATTAAAGAAATATTATATACAGGGTATCTTAAAAATTAAGATAAAATATTTACAATCCTACATTAATAATATACTATTCAACGTATTTAAATAGATATTTATTGTAGCAAAATTTTTCTTATATAGCAAAAATAAAATTTTTATGGGGTGCAATAATTTCACTATAATTTTTTGTTAAGATATTCCTGCCATAAGAATGTCACATGCCTATTTTCAATAAAAAATATCTAATAGTTTTCGAAATTATGAAAAAAATTCATTTTCATTTTGTAACTTTAAAGGGCTATAACTTTTTTTATGTGCACATTTGTACTAAGGTAAGTTAGATTCAATCATCATCTTTTTGACCTCAGAATCTATGGTATAATTTATGACCAATCTTTTCGGGACACCTGTATACAGTATTGTTCATTCCTTGGTAAAAATTTCAGTCAGTTTCGGTTGTCAATATTATGTTTTTATTGTTGAAATGTTTGTCTGATGAAAATCGGTATGGGTTAGCCAGACTTCTGGGTTATCGGTGGCCGACTTAACGGAGTTCCACTGTACCTTTTATTTATTTATTTATTATTTATTTTATTTTAATATTATATTATTTATATAATATTATATATTTTGAGTATCTTATTTATATGGTCGCCTAAGTGCACATTCATAAACTGGAGAATTTCAAAGTGGTTTAAGCCTGGTCGATCAACAACGGACCAGATCTTTGTGCTAAGGCAAATACTGGAAAAACCAATGAATTCAATATCGACACATACCATCTTTTAAGATTGGTTAAGATTGGTTAAGGCTACAGTGCGTAGAGTTGTTTGCAAAGTCGAAATATAGGACGAATAATCACAGGCGTTTGAAACGCATGTTAAGCTGCGACAGAGAGATGTGCTGGCGTGTCTCCTCTTTAACACAGCTCTGGAAAAAACGATCAGACATGCCCGAATAGACAACAGAGGAAATATTTTTAATAAGTCATCCCAAATTTTGTCATATGCAGATAACGTGGACTTAGTTGCCCGCACAACACGCAAGCTAGAAGAAATGTATACCACCTTCTCAAATGTCTAAAAAAATATGGGCCTGCAAGTAAACGAGGAGAAAACTAAGATGATGGCATCAACACCCAACAATAGAGTCAGAAACATCGGTCACCAATTCACGGTTGATAACTCTACCTTTGAAGTGGTGGACAAATTCACATACTTAGGCTCCTTGATCACCAAGGAGAACATCATGACGGAAGAAATCAAGCAAAAGATAATCCTAGCAAACAAATGCCATTTCGGACTAAGTAGACAAATGAGAAGCAAAAACTTAGGCCAAAAAACAAAAATAGCCATATACAAATCCCTTATACTATCAGTGTTGACATATGGATCGGAGACATGGAATATCTCCAAGACAGATGAAAACCTTATGCATATATTTGTACGAAGGATTCTGAGAGGAATATTCGGTGGCATCTGTGAAAATGGCATTTGGAGGAGGAGGTAAAACTACTAGGTATACCACAGATATAAACAAAAATTTGGTGGTAAAGACGTAGTATCTCTTATAAGAATAGGAAGACTAAGATGGGCAGGACATCTAGCAAGATCACAGCAGAACAACCCTCCTAGAAGAATCCTTCCAATCTGTGGGAAGTAGAAATAGGGGTAGGCCAAAACTCAGATGGAAGGATGGTGTAGATGAGGATGGGAGAAAATAGGCGCAGCAAACCGGCAACGGTTGGCAATGGATAGGACTGACTGACGTAATACACTTGGGAAGGTCGAGGCTCTTTCATAGGGCTGTAGCACCATTGATGGTGATGATGATTATTTATTATACAGTGATGAGCGCGCTAATAACCGGCAAAATAGCACAAAATATGGAAAACGTGTATTACGTTGTGAGATAAAAAGAAATAAAACTAGTCGAGTTGGGAAATTTAGCGATATTAACCAATAAATTTACATTATATTGATTGTTTCCAATCTTTACACGTATCAGAGGAGTATGTCAATTAAAACTGTCACTGTGACAGTGGTAGTTGCCAAACTCGTGCGATACGTCTAAAAGTGGACAACAATCAATATATAAATTTATAGGTTAATGTCGCTAAATTTTCCAACTCGATTAGTTTCATTTCTTTTTACCTCACAACTTAATATGTTTTCCATCTTGTGTGCTATTTTGCCGGTTATTAGCTCGCTCGTCATTGTATTTATTACATTAGGTAGCTTTTATTTATTTTATTACCTTGTATCTAAAAAATTAAGACGTTTTAAACATAAGTTCATATAAAGTTTTTTAGTAAAATAAACCAAAGAATCCCCTTAAATTTTACTTTTGAAACAACCTGTATATTGACTAACATCTGTTTAAATGTATATAAATTTATGAGTATTATTGCTAAAATTACGCTCAAGATGCGCCTGATCAATCTTTCCAAATTCAAATTGCTTCTCCCGTTTTTTGCAAAACTTATTAATTTCCACAATCGGTCCAGTCAATTTGACTAAATAGATCTTAATAATTTTGGGCGCATTTTCTTCGTTGAGACTCAAACTAATAAGAGTTTTTTGAAATTACGCATGAATGATAACATATATTATTTATTATTTGATCTGATGGAAATAATATTATGTACCTACAGTTGACTTGGAAGCCGGTCCTGCCAGCTTACGTAATTCTGAAAATTATACAACAATAGAGTAGTAGAAGGTATTTACAAGTGATTATTCAGCTTTACATCTGTTTTAAAATAACTTTTATAATGAAACACTAAATTTCTGGATACATACATTTTTCCATAAGCGTTATAATAACAAAATAAAAACTGAAACAATGAGAAATTTCAAATTCAGAAGCAATACATGCATTTTTTCAGCATAAATAAAAATTCAGTTTATCAATAACACACAGTATTTGTCAAGGAAGGGAGTCAAGAATTTGTAAAATGCAATAAATGTAACCATATCTAGGTGTTCCGTTTGTGGAAGAGACATTAATTGTTGCTACGTTCTCAAGCAATTTTTTTGCTTCCATCCAGGTTTTTGTCTTGAAAATTGTACATTAGTCGAGTTAACCGACATTCCAGCAACAGTTAGGTACCTTAAAAAACAAAACATACCAAGTTAAAGGCATTGTTGAGTTTGTTGCTCCTGAAAACGAAATAACAATTGGACATTATGTTTCCCACTGCCGACGAAATAACAATAAATGGGAAACTCGATGATCTTAAAACTTCGGTGGGGTCAAACAAGACAAAAAGCAGATCTTTTGTTTTATTCTTGATTAGAGACTATTTTTTCTAACAAGTTTTCTTCAAATGATCAGTGCTATACGAGCCCCGAACCGTATCAACATGATATCTTGTATAACTTTTTTGTTTATGCAGAACATATTATACGCTTTGGCAAAAATGCAGAACAAACCTAGCACTAACTTCTGGTTTATTCAGATTTTCTCTAATCGTTTGGATTCTGTATGGGGCAGGACAACTTTACGTAAACTTGGAGCGCCACATTATATCTTGTATATCTTTTTTGTTTATGCAGAACAAATTACATGCTTTGGCAAAAATGCAGAACAATCTTAGCACTAACTTAGAATAGAATAGAATAGAAATATGCTTTATTGCCATGAAAAATTTTACAATTTTATCGACAAAGCTTATAAATAGTAAAAAAAAACAAAACAGTAACAATCCAATTTACTAAAATTACATAAATCGTCAATAAGTTAAATAAAATAAATAAATAAATCGAAGTTAAAACAGAAATAATCAATTGCAAAAATTTAAATAAATTGCAAATCCATAGTCTACCTAATAATTAATAAAAAAGGTTTAAAAGTTAAAAAGTTAAGCTGCTGCATATGACACCCAAATATAGATAAAAAAATAATAAAAATACTACTTGTGCAAAGGGTACTGTAATTTCTTAGTTATTGACTAAAATAATCTTCTACTGAATAATATGGTCTTTCAGACAGGTAGGCTTTTATCAGTTTGCGGAATTTGGGAAAAGATGGTGCAGATTTTAGTTGTAGGGGGAGATGGTTGTACATTTTTTTTTGCGGAATATAATATCGATTTCTTTACTAACTCCGAGGACGGGGTCGGCAAATAGACGTCAAACGTGGAATTTCTCGTGAAGTAGTGATGATTAGGTCTTGGTGGAAAGACATGTAGATGTTTACGAATTAAGCAAACAGTTTCTAAAATATACAAAGATGGAAGGGTTAAAATTCCGTGATCTTTGAAGTAACTTCTGCAGTGTGTTGTTCTTCTGAGGCCAAACAGATATCTTATACCTCTTTTTTGTAATTTTAAAATAACATCGAATTGGGCATCTGTACCAGAACCCCAAAAAGGAAGACCATAACGAAGATGTGACTCGAACAAAGAAAAATATGTTATTTTGGAAGATGCTAAATTGAGTTCATTCGAAACAGATCTTATAGCATAGCAGGCTGAAGAGAGTTTCTTCCGTAACAAATCGATATGGAGGGACCATTTAAGGTTGCTGTCTAAAAAAATGCCAAGAAATTTTACAGAATCAACGGTACTGATCTGGCTGTTATTAAGAGGTAAGGGTTGAAGAGCTCCTTTGTAAGACAATGCTACTGTTTTATCTACGTTAAACGAGAGTAAATTTGAGTCAGACCAGGTTTTTATTGTAAGTAGATCAGAAGTTATAGTAGCATGAAGAGTTGCAATATTTGAGTTGCTCCAAGTGATACTGGTATCATCAGCAAAAAGAAAGATGTTTCCATCGATTTTTAAATTAGTGATGTCATTAATAAAGATAAGGAAAAGTAGAGGACCCAATACTGAACCTTGAGGTACTTCACATACAATGTTTTTGAGACTAGAGTCTTTATCATTTGCTCTAACCAGTTGTTTCCTATCTTCCAAGTAAGATTGGAACCAATCTAAAGAAATGCCTCTAATTCCGTAGAAATTTAGTTTTTTTATCAAAATGTGATTTACACAATCAAAAGCTTTGGCATAGTCACAAAAAACGGTGGCAGTGCAAAGATTATTGTTCAGTGCTTGATATATCTCATGTAGTACAGAAAACATGGCATCAGTGGTGCATTTATTATTTAAAAAGCCGAACTGATTTTGTGATAAAATGTTGTTGTCAACTAGAAAGGACATAAGTCGGGCTTTTATGAGTCTCTCAATAATTTTGGAGAGTACCGGTAGTAGTGCAATAGGTCTATAATTGCAGGTATTAGATATTTCACCACCCTTATGAAGAGGAATAATGATGGCTGTCTTCAGGCACTCTGGAAATTTACCTTTCTCAAAAGAATCATTAATTAGTGAGATGAGGACTTCTAACACATTTTCTGGAAGATTAGAAAAAATTTTGATCGATAGACCATCAGTACTACAGGAAGATTTGCTTTTGATACTATTAATTGTTTGGATTAGTTCAGATTTAACGACTGGTTTTATAAAGAATGAATTCGAGACCTTTCTTGAACTAGGGAGATATGAAATGGGATCTTGTTGTGGCAAAATAGTTGATGTAATATTTTTACTCACATTAACAAAGTATTCATTTAGATTTTCAGGGTCTGGAAGGGAAAATGTTTGAGCAGTGTGGGTTTTATTTCGAAGATCGTTTATTATGGACCAAGTTTCTTTTGCAACACTTTTGGAGATTCCCAGGCGGTTCTGGTAGTAGACTTTTTTAGCTGATTTTATAAGTTTAAGATAGGTTGCCCTGTACTTGATGATATATTCAGTGATAGAGATGTTGGTAGTAAATTTCTTGATATAGAGAAGAGAACGCATATTCTTGGAAGATATTCGGATACCTTTAGTAGTCCAGGGTTTGTGATGTTTTGGCTTAATTGCAATTAAAGGAAATGCTTTATTGAAGATACAAATAAGCTTATCTAAGAATTCACTGAAATTATTATTCACGTCCATGGCAGGAAAGCGCCACTCAGAGGTTAAGCATAAATTTTGGAATTTACGAAAGTTCCGGGTGGAAAAAATCCTGCCTAAACGTCGGGTTTTCGAGGACGGTTTGCTGGAGATATTAAACTTCGTATAAACTGCTTCATGATCAGATAGTCCAGCATTAATAATTGTAGAGTGGACATCAAGTGGTGAGAAATCTGAGACTGTATAATCAATTATGGTAGATGAAGTTTTTGTAATCCTTGTAGGAGAATCAACGTGCATTGTTAGACCATGCGATTCAAATATGTTGACCAAGGATATTCGTGTAGCACAAGCAGCAGCATAATCAATGTTAAAGTCCCCGCATAAAATTTTTCTACTTTTATGGGGCAGGTCATCTAACAAATTTAGCAGGTTCTGAAAAAATAGTTCCACGGAAGAAGCAGGTGATCTATAAATGCAAATAATATAAAGATTAAGATTCTTATTGTAAACTAACGAAAACTCAAAGGAGGCTTCACTTAACAGAAAGTCATATTTTGTTACCAAAGAAAAATCATTACTCGTAGACAAAATTAGTGTTCCCCCATAAGCTGAGCTTGGACGATCATACCTAGCAATTGTGGTGTATTTATCTACAAACAAAGGCTCGTTGACTTCAAGCCAGTGCTCTGTAACCGCAACTACCGGGGGAAACCCTAATTCCTCTAGGAACAAAAACAATTCATCAGTTTTGTATCTTATAGAACGAATGTTAATCAAAACCATGCTAAAGTTGTTATCACTAAAACAATTTGAGCATTCTAGTCCTTCAGAACACGTCGTGATGTTTAAAAATTTCGTTTTGGAGAGGCAGCGGAATAGTAATTTCGGTGACATTCCCTTGATTTTTGCAGGTGGATAATTCTTTCAGAAGTGAGAAAGGACCTATAAGCATTAAGATCAGCTTCCACCTCATCTGGACCAATTCCACAGGCATTGTTGAAGTCTAGCAGAATTTGTCGTAGATCTTCTGTCTTAGTGGGAAGTCCCTCGGAAGCCAAAAAGAGTTTAACGCTTGTGTTGGTAAATCCATCGTAAAACACTGAAGCTGGTTGGTCATGTAGATAAGAAAGATGAAGTTTAATGGCTTTTAAGATATCCGGTTCCCTTAATCTGGCTAGAAGATATCGACTATTAGAGTTATTGGTTAATCGAACTCTTGGTGGGGTCAAAGGATCCAGATTTATCGATGGTTCTAAAGTATCCTTCTTAACGAAATTTATTGGCGAATGGAACGGATTCTTAGATTTACAAACTTCGATGGCTTGCTTGTCTGTACGTATGTTTGTGTTTTCTACTTCATCCTTGTTCTTGCGAGAATTGATAATTGGATTTTCCAAGGTGACAGGGCTTCTGAGATTCTTCGGATTTTTATGTGACTGAGATGAAAGCGTTGGTTCAGAATAGGAAGATTCTATAGACCATTTAATGTTAACACCATGTGGCCAAATTTCCTTATTAAATAATAAGTTAATAGATGTTTTAGATTTTATACCTATTTTGAACGAAGAGCCAGTTGTTTTGTCGGCATCTTTAAGGAGTGCGTAACATCTAATATATTCCTTAATGCCTAGCATCTCTTTAATATAGTGCACCACTTGTATAGGGGTGTACGTTGGGGACAAGTTACTAATAACTACAAAGTGACATTTATCTTCTGTACTTTTTAGCTTTTGCTCTGGATTTGGTTCTAAATGTCGGGACTCTTCAGTTTGGGTACTTGCGGTGGTATAAGATATGTTTTTCTTCAATATCTCTTTTTTAGTTGGTATAGTAGATATATTTTTAGTAAGACTGCTCATTTGATTTGAAATTTTACCGATATTTGAAGAGAGTCTTTCTAATCCCAACTTAATCTCAGTTGAATTTGTGTCTTGGATTTCAACCTTGATAGTCTCGTCTGAAGAGCCGAAAAAAACTGACGATATATTAAAAATGTCGTGTTCCATCTGTCTTAGCGATTTTAAAACCTTTTCAGGATTCAGCACGTTGTTTAGTTTGTGGATCTCGTCAATTTTTTTCGTAAGATAGTCCAGTTTACCGTCATTTTTAGTTAATAGATCATAAGTCTCGATGAAAACAGGCAAATTGTCATTTAGTTTTTTAGTAACTTGAATTAAGGCCTCTTCTTCTTCTTTAAGTACCGTGCCCAAATTTTTAGGCGTGGCTAGCTTCCATAACAATTTGCCGATATCGTTCTCGATCTTGTGCGGCATGTAACAATTGATCTGCTGATAAGCCAGTCCATTGACTAAGGTTTCGGAGCCATGAATATTTCTTTCGACCAATTCCGCTTTTTCCGTCGATCTTTCCATTGAGTATTAACTGCAGCATCCTGTATCTGCTACCTCTCATTATATGCCCCAGATATTCAAGTTTTCTCTTTTTTATCATCTTCATTAAGTCACCTTCACCTTGACCTACTCTGTTTAAGACTTCTCTGTTTGAAATGCGTTGAACCCAAGATATTCTGAGCATTCTACGATACGACCACATCTCAAAGGCTTCTAATTGGTTCATCATGTTAACCTTCTCTAGCCATTAAGGCCTCAAAGTTCTCTAAAGGTATCTGATTTTTTGATAAATTTGTAATTTTGTCGTTTAAATATCTTAAACTTGGAGAGTCACATATTGTACAAAAGAATCTAAGATGGGAAAACTTTTGGTCCAATAGGGCTTTAGTAGTGGTTTTATTTAGTCCCGTACATCTCATACAAAAATTTCTTCGGCAATCTCCGTTACATCTTAACTGATTGTATTTATCTGAGTCAGAATATTGGGTAAGACAATGTTCACAAGTATACGTCATTTTCAAGGTTAATTGATTACGATATGCAAAAATTAACTAGGTCGATGTGATGGTAGTAATAAAAAAATTGAAACACTTACAGCTAGTATTCACAACACATAAATCAAAACAAATAACAAAATGTGTAAACACAAGAAACAAATCAAAACATACATCCATACACTTCCACTTCTGGAAAACGAATGTGGATTATTCAGATTTTCTCTAATCGTTTCGATTCTATATGGGGGGCAATACAGGTTTACGTAAACTTGGAGGGCCACATTATATCTTGTATATCTTTTTTGTTTATGCAGAACAAATTACACGCTTTGGCAAAAATGCAGAACAAACCTAGCACTAACTTGTGGTTTATTCAGATTTTCTCTAATCGTTTGGATTCTATATGGGGCAATACATCTTTACGTAAACTTGGAGCGCCACATTATATCTTGTATATCTTTTTTGTTTATGCAGAACAAACTACACGCTTTGGCAAAAATGCAGAACAAACCTAGCACTAACTTGTGGTTTATTCAGATTTTCTCTAATCGTTTGGATTCTATATGGGCAGTACAGCTTTACGTAAACTTGGAGCGCCACATTGTATATTGAATAACTTTTTTATTTTTTTAGAACAAACTTCAAAAATACAGAACAAACTAGAACAAACCTAGCACTAACTGCTACAGTTATGAAAAGATATATTGGGAACTGGGGCAATACAAGTTTACAGACATCAGTAACTGGCCATATTATTATTATGACCACCTATGAATTTTTATAAAAATCAACTATTCCACTAAGTCCATTATGTTTAAAAATTATGTTTAAATTTAATTTTGTTGTGTAAGGTTAATGCTATACATTAACTATAATATATTTAATAATAAACAGCAATAAAATATTTGAAAATATTACTAGGCCAAAAAATAAAGCATTTTGGCTCGCAATTTTTTCGTCCAGCATGGATTTACTTCAAATTTTTACAGAAGATAAGGAATAAACCAAGGATCATTTTCTATATCATGCCGCTGTACACTAAAACCTTGGGGGATGGTTGCCACCCCATTTCGGGGGTGGGAATTTTTCGTTACATTTTAACCATGGAAATCGATGTAAAAAGTAATTCCAAGAAAAAAATGTTTTTTGCATTTTATTTTCGGGCCAAGAAAATGTTCTTTCTCGTCTGGCCATTTAGAGCATCAAAGCATAAGTCCATCCAATTAATTATTATGTGCCCCTATGACATAGGCACCCAAAATTTTAATCTGCTACCCTGAGGATTCCTGTTCCTGGAGTTTTTCTGAAGTGCCAAAGCAGTGTATGTTCCTGAATCTTCGATCAGATGAGGAGTTTTCGAAGCCATCAACCCCAGACAGCTACTTAATGTCCACGGTGCAGCCAGTCACTTCCTGGTAAATTAACGACAAAGAAGAATCATTCAGACTCTGCTACCACCGTCTGGACATAGCCTAGCGATTCCTGATGGCCTAAAGCGAAAGTTGTACGAAAGTTGATAATAACCGAAATACAGGGTGTCAAATGTAAACTTTTATTACCAGAGGACGGCAGTTCTCGTCAGTGGCGCACAATACCTCTACTTGCGACACTATATTATATACACGAAATTTTCGATTTTCTTAATCTGACTGAATTAACAATCGGACCAAATTCCATCTTGAAGTTTAAGAAAAGACTCGCCCATCCATATGTCAACTCTCCATTTTGTTCAAGGGTGTGGATTTTACGGCCCTTTCCATTTAGGGTTTGTTTTTCGTTCTCGTCCCCAAAACTCCCAAAAATTTGGAAAATTTAAGTACAGCTTTATGTCTTCTGATAGTAATGATCATTACCTTTCCAACGCATGTCTAATTTTGAAAATCGGTTATACCGTTCAAAAGTTACCGAGCTCAGAAGTATGACTCAGTTTTTATTTAAAAACTGGAAAATGTTTGTGGATATGTATATATGTATGTATGTATGTATGTATGTATGTATGTATGTATGTATGTATGTATGTATGTATGTATGTATGTATGTGGAAAAGTTACACTGATCTTATTTTTTTTTCTGTGTTTCAAGAGGGGATCAGGGCCGATTCAGAACCGGTTTAGTTTGTGACTTTTGACCGTCCATAAGCCAGCTATATAGCTGGGTATTACCGGGTATATACAAAATGGCATATTTTTTGGAAGTATATATCTTAGGTTCAAGGAGAGACAGGAAAACCATAAATACTTACACCAAATAAATAGCGTTGAGTTAAGCTTTAAAATGGGGCCGAAGTGGTCAATATCATACCTACACACGACCCAGTATAGCCGAAATTTTGGTTTTTCGACAATTACTCAAAATTTCAACCTACGAATTGCGCCAATAACTGAGTGTTTGTAGGAGGACTCTAGAAGCGTCTAACAGTGTATACTTCATATCTAAGAAAATTCGAATTTTTAAGTTATAGGCTTCATAATTATGATCAAATCTATTTCTTATGGAGAAAACGGTTTTTCAAGCTCATTAATTCCTGTAATACCTTCAGTTATTATACTTGACCTTGGATGTATCAGATACTACTTGTCAATACGTTTCAAACTCATGTTTAATTATCAAAATCGGTTAAGTCGTTCAGAAGTAATCGAGCTCCAAAAGTATAATTCATTTAACCATTATCCCCGAAATGGTTTAAGTCAGAGGTCGGCAACGCGGCGCCCGCGGGCGCCACTGCGCCCTTCAATAAATTTTAATGCGCCCTTAAACTATTGTTAATTTAGACAAAAAATTCAAAACGTATATTTTTTATACGTTTATATTAATATATTTGTAGGTCAAAAAATAGTTGGCGCCCGCCATGAATTTTTAATTTAGTATTTCACTCTTTACATTAAAAATGTTGCCGACCTCTGGTTTAAGTAGTTGTTGTGGTTACGACGCTAAGATTGATTGTGCAATCCGAGTTCATTTGCCGGCCATAATTATTAGGATGGCTGGGATATGAACTCGGATTTTCTCATCACAATTCTGGTGTCGTAACACTAGATCATTTGGTAAAGAATGCAACAAAGGCGACCATTTATAACGTTTAACGTGTAATCGAGAAACATTACATTCAACTTCATACATTTAATTTATAAAAAACTTTGAAAAACTCTTGATACAAGAATAAAAAGCCTCTAAACGCAGTAAAAATGAGTGGCGCATACAGTTTTCCAGCTACAAAAAAGCTGATATGAATATTACGTGGCGCGAAAATGTATTTTCATTTTAATGGAAAATGAAATTCTAGTTTTATTTTGAAAGATTTTTTTCATAATATTTGCTAAATTTGAAGTAAAACGCGCCACAAAAGGGCCCCAAAATGCAAACTGTATCAAAGTTACTCTTTTGTGACGTGTTTTATTTTAAATTTGACAAATATTATGAAAAAGTCTTTCAAAATAAAACTACAATTTTATTTTCCATCAAAATAAAAATACATTTTCGCGCCACATAATATTTCATATCAGCTCTTTTGCAGCTGGAAAATTGTATGTGCCACTCATTTTTAGGGCGTTTAGCGGTTTTTTATTCTTGTTTTATTTATTCTTGAATATTTTCTGGCAGGCATGGGATAACAACACGAAAGGACATACATCTTATGGAAAAATATAATGTCACTTGTCACTCAAATGAAATAAAATTAACATGAATAGATGCGTCCTGGAATTTCAATAATTTGATACCATTGCGCCAACTCTGAATTTTGCTTAATTGTAATTTTAATTTAATTGTAATTTTAATTTTGCTTAATTTTAATTTTGCTTAATTGTAATTGCGTTAATTGTAATTAAAGTTTATTAAAATCGCATTTTGAAGACCATAAAACTGGCATTCATAAATAATATTAGTCTAGCGGCTATTGAATACAGTCTATTCACCACTAGCTTAAGCCGATTAGAGGTCATACAACTAACCAAATTATTTCAGTCTGTCAGTTTGAAGCCAAGATGAAGACCACATTATAGTACCACTACATTTATAAATTCTTTAAACATCGACTTATTGTCGACATTGTTGTAGCCTAAATGGCCTGATTATTGTAATTTTAAGGTCTTTTGACCTAACTATGTAGCTAGTTCCAACTACTTTGGATCTAAAGTTTTCTACCTGATGATGGACTGATTGGTCCGAAAACGTTTGTGTGATTTTTGTACCATAGATGTACCCACTTCAATCCAATTTGGATCATTTTAGATAAAACTTTTAATATATTTATATACCATATACCTACAAGTGAGGTTTTACTTCCTTAGTAAGTTTTAAATTATACCTACTTTATTATCAATAATAATAGGAAAAGATAAGAGTAAGCCTCTGCCTTAATCTCTCGAGAAAGATTTATGGAGTAAGCGAATCACAAGATCTTTTTTCTCTCTTTGACACACGTACATTCCTATTTGATTTTAGATTTATTTTTATCAATTTACGCTCTTGTTAATCAAAATACAGAGTTGGCGCAATGGTATCAAATTATTAAAATTTCAAGACGCATATATTCATGTAAATTTTATTTCATTTGAGTCAGATTATATTTTTCATAAGATGTGTGCTGTGTCCTTTGGTAAGCGAGGGATTTTTGGGATGAGAAATCTAAATTCGCTACCAAAAATAATCTATTACCCAGAGGGCGCCACATACTTTTTTCAGCGCTCATTAAATACGTTAAATTTTTTTATCCCCCACTCTACACACTTTTTAAATCAAAACTTTTATTCTAAATATTCAAAATGTTTTTACTTAAAAAAGGTATCCTACATTTTTATCTCGCTAAACTCATTTGTTTTTGAGATAAACGCATTTTAAATCTGCGATACACATATTTTTTTGCCTATCATTTTAGTTACCTACACCAGAAAAATAATTTTGAAACCATAATAATTGTGCCAGTTCTCATATTTATGTCATTGCATCCAGGGCCCCCGCTACCATAAGTGCAAAGTGTGAAATGCACACGGGCGCCATCCGTTAGGGGCGCAAAAATTGAGGATCAAAAATTGCAAAAATATTTACAAAAAAAATCAAAAAGCAAAAATTAATTTTAAAATAAAAGTTGAGAAAATAAATAGATCAGTTTTACTTTGTTTGGATGACATTATTAGTCTTTCTATAGATATAAAATAAAAAATCCTGCTATAAAAATAACAAACACCCATTCCGTAGAGAAAACTGTAGATAAGAAATACCTAACTAAGCCCTGATTTCGTGGAAAAATTCTAAACATGTAAGTAGTAGTGTGTGGGCGGTAATTCTATCTCATCGATAACCCAACGATTGTGTGACACTCAAATGATGAATCGACAATATTTGATAATCGCATACGCATCAAATAACTAATTAGACCGGCCTGTATCGTCATCTCCGTTAGCGAAATGATTTCGATTCTATTTTTTTGCACATTACTCAAAATGAGGTCCTTATAACAAATCCAGAGAGCCAGGCGGTGCCTTGGTTGAAAACTTATTAAAACAAATTCACAAAAATAATTTTTTTCATTCGAACAAATTTTTTGGGATAGCTTGGGTCATTCTGAGTAAAAAATGTGTCTTGTCATTTTTCACTAAAATTTATTGTTGTCGAGTTATACGCGATTTAAACTTTAAAAATGCGAAAATGGCCATTTTTAAGGCTTAATAACTCGATTAAAAATTATTAATATGAGAGTCAAAAAGTGACGAAGTCAAAGTTTAAAACCCCTCCTTCAAGATCCTGAAGAAATTTTTGCCATGATTTTATTACAAAGCTGTTGTTTTTAATTATTAACAATTAGCGCTATAGCCCAAACTGTATCGTTGCCCCCGTTAGAGAAATTATTTCGATGGTTTTTTTTTGCAAAAACTTACTCAAAAAGAGGTCTTTATGACAAATCTACAGGGTTCCAGGCGGTACCTTGGTCGAAAAATTGTTTAAACCACTTTTTAAAACAAATTCACAAAAATAATTTTTTCACTTCGAACAATTTTTTTTAGATAATTTGGGTTATTCTGAGCAAAAAAAGTCTCTAGTGATTTTTCTCTAAAACTGATTGTTGTCGAGTTAGGTATATGGCCATTTTTTCGCATTTTTCAAATCTTAAATCGCGTATAACTCGACAACAATCAATCTTAGAGAAAAATGACAAGGAACCATTTTTACTCAGAATGACCATAGTTATCTAAAAAAAATTTGTTCAAAATGAAAAATTTTCTTTCCTGAATTTGTTTAAAAAAATTGTTTAAACAATTTTTCGACCACGGCACCGCCTGGTACCCTGTGGATTTGTTATAAGTATTATGGTAAGTCCCGTCTAAAGGTACGTTTTTACTGGCGCGGCTGGCTCGTTTAATCGCTGAAAGATCGTCGCTGAACAGGTTTGCCAGATTGGGGTATTTTCCCACAATTTTTTGGTAATTTGAAACCGTCTAGGGGAATTAAATTTGCGAATGTACATAGGACTGTATATTATACTCTCATATAATCGAAGACGATAGGACCTATGAAATATTTCCAGGGCCTCTGTTAATAAGTAGTATAATTTTGGTTTACTCTTCTTTACATATGACTACTACTTCATTATAATGTGCCAAAAATTTAAATTTGGGAGATTTGAGCTTTAATTAGAGGGAATTTCAGTTTCTAAGTGGGAGATTTATAAAATCACATCTGGCAACTCTGTAGCTGAACAGTGAATGCGGTGTATCTGATTGTGCGTGTGGTTGTGTGGATTGTAGGAGCCGTTTTGACTGAAGCGTCTATAACCTTTGTACCCAGTGGCAGCAAGTGTCGATTTTTGGTGACTGCTCTGAGAGTATGAGAGCAGACAAAATCGTAGACACTGGGCGGTTATAGTGGCGTATTTCGTTGACGGCCAGACAAACAGACAGTCATGAAACCGGAAATATATATTTGTTCTCGTATTGCTGAGCCGCGTCGAATAATATATCACTTGTATTATTCCGACGACTTTAAAACAGTACTTTCGGTCGAATTGCTAAAATCGGAAGTCCTAGGTGAAATTTCTCACTTTTATTACCATCGTTGGGTTATAAGCTTTCATTCGACATCTGATTTGCCATTATACCTAGTGCCATGGCGAAGGAGTTATTTTCACAGACGGACAGATAGTCAGAAAACCGGAAGTATACATTTAAAACAGTACTCCCGGTCGCCTTACTAAATCCGGAAGTCCTAGGTCAAGTTTCTCACCTTTAGTACCATCCTTGAATCATAACCTTTCGTTCGACATCTCATCTGTCATTCTACCTAGTGGAATGACGGAGAAGTTATTTTCACGGGCGACGAACAGACGGGCAGACAGTCATGAAACCAGAAGTAGGTATATATTTGTTCGCATCTTGCTATAGCGCGTCGAATATTACATCGCTTGTACTATTGACTTTAAAATAGTACTTGCGGTTGCATTTTCAAAAGCGGAAGTCTTAGGTCAAATTTTCTTACCTGTAGTAGTATCCTTGGATCATAAGCTTTCATTGGACACCTCATTTTCATTCTACCTGGTATAATGAGGAATTATGTTTACGGACGGACGGACACACGACAGACGGACAATATTAATATGATTATTCAAAGAAAACAATTATTGTTAAAATACATGCGAGCAGAGGAAATAGAGGATGAAGAAAGAATTGTCCAATGCTACGAGATTAGATAAACATGTAATATTTAAAAGAAGACAAGAAGAAGGATACTTCAAAATTGTGATAAACAACCATTTATTAGGAAATTATGAAATGATACATACTTATAAAAACAAGCTTCACTTCACAAAAATTTCTCAAATACAGAACTCCGAAACACGCACCGCCAACAAATCACACAAGCAGTATACTGCAATCAATCCTCAGATTCAGCGACGATCTTTCAGCGATTAACGAGCCAGCCGCTGCAGTAAAAACGTACCTTAATGGACAAAATTTGAAAATCGCGTTACTCTGGGTTCGCCATCCACAAAAAGGTGGGATGTTGTGAGGTGAGCAAAAATGTTCTCGGGTTAAGTCTAAACCCTCTATGTGTGACAAGATGGTCCAACAGAATTGATTTAATAAAGCCCCTTAAACTTTATTTAATTAAGATTTGCTATGGTGTTATTTGTTCCTATTTTGCTTTATTTGCACCTACCTACCTACACCTACCTTCAAAAAAAAAATAAATAAATAAAAAAAAATTATCAAAATGCCTTAAGGGGCGCCAAAATAATTTTTTTCACACAGGCGCCAGTAGTTCTTACGGGAGCCCTGATTGCATCGCAAATTCCATTTGAAGTGCGGTACATTTTTGGAAATTTTTATGGTTTTAAATTATTTTCCGGGTGTAACTACAATGATATATGCAAAAAATTATGTTGCCTCGCAGTTGCGTTTACTTCGAAAACGGTTGAGTTTAGCAAGATACTTGTAGGACGTAGGATCCCTTTTTTAAGTAAAAATATTAAGAGAATAAAAGTTATGGTTAAAAAGTATGTAGAGTGGGTAGTAACAAAAATTTAACCTATTAAATGAGCGCTGCTGAAAGGCATATGTGGCGCCCTCTGGGTAATACATCATTTTTGGTGGCGAATATATATTTCTTGTCCCAAAAAACCCCCGCTTACCAAATTTCGTGTTATTATCCCATGCCTGTTAGGACATAAATATTCAAATAAAAGTTGAACTTTGACACCCTGTATTTCGGTTATTATCAACTTTCGTACTAAGGTAAGTTAGCTTAAATCGACCTATTTTAACCTCTGGAATCTAAGATTCATCTATGGCCTATTCTTTACCAAACACCCTGTATAAGTATTTACTTATACAGCACATGTATTGTTAGCACAATTTTTTCGATTTTTTGATCTGTACCTACCTATTTTATATATTTTGTGTAATATTTTCAACTTCTATAATTTTAAATTGTTTTCTTTTGCATAAATTACGATTTTTCGACAGTTTTGTTGAATTTTTAAGTAAAACCAACCTCGGATTTGGATCACAGGCGACCTATATCGGCTGCCTTTGTTCTGCTCACGTTCATATCTTTACCTGCATCCGTCCATCGTATTTCCTTTAAGGGTCGTTTAAACACAGCGATAAATCAAACAACTTATCAAGGTCAATCGAGTTGTTGCAACTTATCATTGTGTGTAAACGGTGTATCGCACGACTTATCAAAATTGGAGTTGGGTTGAAGTTGGTATTGGATTGAATCAACTTGGATTGAATCGTCGTGTCTAAACGGTACAGCGATTTATCATTGGAGTTGGGTTGCATCAATTTAGGAGAATCTTACCGAATTAGAATTTATTAACATATCCAATTAAATGTACAGGGTGATTGATTAGTGGGGCAAAGCTACGTAGATCCGTTATAGTAATAGATATAATAATTATATAAGTATATAGATCCAATATAAGTTAATAACAAAAATAGTAGCCAACTTTGAGATTCACATTTCAAAATTAATTAGAATGTTACATAGGGTGTTCGATAACATAGTGGCAGACCTAACTTTTTTTTTTAATGGAACACCCTGTATTTTATTTTTTCAAAATCTTCTTAACTTCGCCATTACAAATGTATAAAGGATTGTTATGTTATACAGGGTATTTTACAAAGTTATAACCAATTTTATACGAAAATTGTAACAAGTTAACTCATTGTATAAATAAAAATAAGCACAAAAGCAATGGATTATTGATGCCATATTTTTTTATTTATTATCAAAATTTTCATAAATTATTCTTCTTCTTCTTCTTTTTGTATAGACATGACTGTCTGTTTTTTCAATGTGCCTCTAGTAAGTTGTCGTTCAATCGTTTTCATGGTCTTACCACTGATCGTCTGCCTATTGGGAAACCGTCTCTCGCTGTCCTGACTACTCTGTTGTCATTCGGCTTATGTGGTCATTCCATTCTGTTCTTCTGTTTTTTACCCTGTCTTCTGTCGTATATCTGCACTTCCAGCTCTGTCCCACAGAGTCTCACCATCGATTTTTCGAAGGGTTTTCATCTCCGCTGTTTCGAGCAATCTTTTTGTCCTCTCTGTGTCGGGTCGTGTTTCTGCCGCGTATGTCATTATTGTGCTGATGACTGTTTTATAAATTCTGCCTTTAACATCTTTTCCGATATTTTTATTTCTTCATATTGTGTCATTCAGGCAACCTGCGGCTCTGTTTGCTCTATTAACTTGATCTTCCACTTCTGTTTCGAACCTTCCGTAGCTAGTGTGATGTCTAGGTATTTAAACTCCATTACTTGTTCTATTATCTGACCTTCCAGCTCCAATTTAAATCTTATTGGATCTGCTGTTATAACCATGCATTTTGTCTTTTTTGGGGAAATTAACATGTTAAATTTTCTGGCGGTTATGTTAAATTGGTGCAGAATACGTTGTAAATCATCTTCATTTTGAGAGATTAGTATTGCATCGTATGCATAGCAGATTATTTTGAGTTGTTTGTCTCCCATTTGGTATCCTTTTTTAGTTCTTACTTTTTTTATTATTTCGTCCATGATCAGGTTGAACAATAAAGGACTCAATGAATCCCCCTGTCTTATCCTATTGCCGGCTTCAATTAGGTCAGTTAGTTCATCTTCCACTTTAACTTTTATTGTGTGGTTCTGGTAGATGTTTTCGATCGTTTTAATTATTTCTAGAGGTACCTCTCTCGAGTATAACAAATGGATAACGTCCCTTAATTTGACCATGTCAAATGCTTTCTTAAGGTCCACGAAACATAAATATGCCGGTTTGTTGTATTCCAACGATCTCTCTTGAAATTACCTCATTATAAATACAGCGTCAGTTCATGACCTTCCCGACCTAAAACTTTGTTGTTCTTCTGCTAATGGTATATTTTAAGTCAATTTGTTTGTTATCACTTTGGTTGTTAATTTTAATGTCGTGTTTAATAAGTTAATTCCTCTATGATTCTCCGGGTCCGATTTTTCTCCTTTTTTGAAGGGAGGTATTAGAATGCTTGATGTCCATTTTTGTGGATGCTTGATCTCCATTCTTCTGTTTTGTTCTTTTGTTCTATTATGTTTTGTATTAGTTTTAATAGTTGTTTAGTTAGATCTTGTTCTCCGTACTTTAGGAGTTCGTTCGTATATCAATATCATAAATTATTGATATTGCTGATTTTCTTTATATTGAATACAAGGCGAGTCAAAACGCAACTACCTACATTTTTTCAGTAATTTTAAATGGAACACCCTGTATTTTATATAACTATCGAAAAGTATCATTACCGTACTTTAATTTTTATAAAACATTCCCTATGTCTAAATTTATTAGTTTTCGAGATATTTTCATTTTTCAGAGCAAATTATTAATTACGGGTCTAAAACTTTCCAAATTTTGAGTAAGTTATGACTGAATTGACTAAAACCGACAATTTACGATTTAGTACTGATTATCAATCTGGTAATAAATATAACAATGTAGCAAATAAAGAAGGAAAAATAATTTATTTACTATAAATTTTGCAAAAAAAAACAAACACAAAACAAACATTTTGTGAAAACAAATAAAAAATACTTTTGTATGTAAATGTATCAATGTAACAAATAAAGAACGAAAAATAATTTATCACAAAAAAATTAAAAAAAAAGACATGAACACGAAACACAACATTTTTGAAAAAATTTAAATATTTTAAATATTTATGTAATTACAAAGTTGTTCAAAATGACCGCCTGCCTTATGCATGTCTAAAAACGGTCATTGAATGAGTTACTACGAAGCATTTGCAAATTAACACTTCGAAATACACTTTTTATTCTATTTTTCATCTCATCTCTTGTTGTTGGAGGCATTTTATAACCTTTATTCTAAAAGTAACCCCAATAAATCAGTCCAGTTTATTAAATTCTGGTGATCTGGGTAACCACGCTACTGGTCCATTGAAAAATGAAAATATCTCGAAAACTAATAAATTTAGACATAGGGAATGTTGTATACAAATTAAAGTACGGTAATTGTACTTTTCAATAGTGATATAAAATACAAGGTATCTCATTTAAATTTTACTGAGAAAATAATGTACTTGAATTTTAACTCACTCTCTATTAGATATAAAGTAAATTAGCAATATCAATCATTTTTAAAATCTTTGATAATAAATAAAAATAATATGACATCAATAAACCATTGCCGTTGTGCTTATTTTTATTTATACAGTGAGTTGAACTTGTTACGTTACGATTTTCATATAAAATTGGTTATAACTTTGTAAATACCCTGTATAACATACCCAACCTTTATATTTTTGTTATAAAGAAAGTAACAGGATCTATTTGTTTAGGATGAAAACTAGTTAAAATTTATTGAAGGGTCTAAAATAAACAAATGAAATAGAGAATGCGGAAAAATCCCCTTACGAACAATTCACACATCCACTACTTCGGGCTGGGAAAATTTTTTTTGAATAGAATCGAAGATCCAAACACCAGCTCTTAGAAATGTGTTTCGCCCTCTTCAACCTCTATGGGCTCATCGGTGAAGATGAGAGGTTGAATATCTTCAGACACATTCCAATCAAAAAACAACATTCGAGACCTAGACATAGCAGGAACGTAAATCTACGCCCAACCTGACAATGCCATTCTCAAGTTTTAATTCCCTAATTACTTTAGAGTAAGTAAGATAATGTTTATGAAAAAACAAAAGATGTAGATCTTTGAAACACACTCAGTGATCAAAAGATCCACAGGTACTGGTTTGGACGACCACTCGTACGAAAACAAACAAATGAAATAGAGAATGCGGAAAAATCCCCTTACGAACAATTCACACATCCACTACTTCGGGCTGGGAAAATTTTTTTGAATAGAATCGAAGATCCAAACACCAGCTCTTAGAAATGTGTTTCGCCCTCTTCAACCTCTATGGGCTCATCGGTGAAGATGAGAGGTTGAATATCTTCAGACACATTCCAATCAAAAAACAACATTCGAGACCTAGACATAGCAGGAACGTAAATCTACGCCCAACCTGACAATGCCATTCTCAAGTTTTAATTCCCTAATTACTTTAGAGTAAGTAAGATAATGTTTATGAAAAAACAAAAGATGTAGATCTTTGAAACACACTCAGTGATCAAAAGATCCACAGGTACTGGTTTGGACGACCACTCGTACGAAAACAAACAAATGAAATAGAGAATGCGGAAAAATCCCCTTACGAACAATTCACACATCCACTACTTCGGGCTGGGAAAATTTTTTTGAATAGAATCGAAGATCCAAACACCAGCTCTTAGAAATGTGTTTCGCCCTCTTCAACCTCTATGGGCTCATCGGTGAAGATGAGAGGTTGAATATCTTCAGACACATTCCAATCAAAAAACAACATTCGAGACCTAGACATAGCAGGAACGTAAATCTACGCCCAACCTCTTCAACTTGTTGTGGTCAATCACTTCGCGATAAATCACATAGACTTATCGCAGCGTCTAAACAGCGTTTCAACTTGTCATCACAACTAGTTGCTGTGACTTATCGCTGTGTTTAAACGACGCTTAATACTGGACTGGGTTGCTAAATATAATATTTATTTTATTGTAAAAGACGTGTACCTACTTATCTTAGTACCTACCGACTTTATACTCTATACCAGGATGACCAAACGCCCCATGAAAACGGGATTGTCCTGTTTTTTAACGATTTGTCCCGGAGTCCCGAAAAAGTATCTCGGGACGCCTAAATGTCCCGTATTTGCGTTGGGTTGAGTTTTTTATCTGACTATATTTTCTCTCTTTAATTTTTCTTCAATTTTTGCATTTGTTTTCATTCTTATTCTTATATCTCCCTCTTTTGTTACATTGTGGCCCAGTATTGTTCTCATTATTTTTCTTTCAAATTTCAGAAGGCTATCTTCCTCTTTCTTGTTAATCGTCGTTATTTTCATACGATATGTAACACCAAGTCTTATTAAGAGCAAGAGTCAGGTTTATATTATACTTAGAGTCTTAGAGTATTGCTTCTCAGCAGATTTCTACCGTGTAGATTATTTTTCTGTTCTTCAGGATTCTTTCCTCTATTCGCTCTTTTCCGGTTTTCCCTATTTTTACTCCTAAGTAGTTAAAGGTGGATACAGTTTTAAATTTATGGTTCTGTGTTATTAGATATTTCTGAGTTCCCTATGTATATCATCTTTCCCTATCGCCATGTATTTTGCTGTGAGCTGGTTTATCTCTAGTCCTATTATTCTCTTCGCTTCCTTATGTAATTTTTCAACTGCAAGTGTTATCTTCGTCTTCGCTGTGATGACTGAATCATCTGCATATGTTACTATTTGAAGTTGATCTGTAATAACGTTTTTTTTGCAAGTTTGTCATCCTCATGATTACAGATTATGTCAATATCTGATATTGTCAATATCAGATTAAGTATTATCGGAGAGATAGAGTCACCTTGTTTCATGCCTTTGTGTACATTAATCTTCTTAGAAGTTGTTCCGTTGAAACTGATCCTTGCTTTGGTGTTCTTTAGGCTCACTGTTGGCATATGTTAAATTTATTTAAAAAATTAATGCATTTAAATAGCATTGGAGCAACATTTTGCTTCTACCCACTTAAATCATAATTACTAACGTTTAAATAAATTGTTTTAATCTAAATTTATAATAAAATAATATTTGTCTACTTGTTAAAAACATTTTTTTAACCATAGGATACAAAACGTGAGTCTAAGAGACTGATTTACATCTTCGTAAAATGTGATTAGAGCCATTTCGATCATTGCCTATTTAGGAATTCGTTTTTGACATGTATGACTGTTTGTTAGTATATAAAAATTTAATTAGTATTCATAAAAAACTAAAAAAAAAAATTCCGTTCATACCCCTATAATGCATACAATGACTCCGGGAAACACTTATCGACTTAATGTTCAAAGGTTTGTTGAGAATGACCGCGATCCTTCGGTACTATCCCATTAAGCATATTTATCTATTACCTGAAATCTGAAATGGTTGAAGGCATGGTACAAAGACGCCAGGTACGATAGCCGGAATATCCGACATTCGGATGAGTTCGCGCATGACGTCACAATGAGAGTGATTTTAAATATTCCCCATTTAAAACATTAGCGCTCGGAGCACAATTAGTTTTAAATTGGTCATAAAGAGTCATTTTAATAGATTAATGTAATTTATGTTTAACTATTTCGGATTTATTGAAATGTAGGTGTTTTATTATTTTGATTTAAAAAATTAATTAACAATACAATGAACAAAAATAAATTTCTAAAATAAATTTGCGAGTTATATTTAAATTTTTTTTTGTATTCGTCGCTTTTTAAATAAATTTTACGAGCTTGTTTTTGATTGGCTTGTCTTATTTGGCTCCAGTGTTAAGGAGGGGATCGAGACATGGGCGTGCATATAAAAATTTGTAGGGGGCTAGACGTGAAGATGTTGCACATTACATTTTGTATACTTTGGATGACAATATATAGTTTAAAGCACCCGAAAGGCCATGGGGGCCATGCCCCCCTACCCATATGTATGGGCGCCTATGAATCGAGCCTTCAGTTATTTGCAAGTAAACAGATGAAAATAATTGATATCTGAAACAAAATCAAAAAACAAATAAAACAAGACTTGTTACAATTTTCTCTTATTTCTCATATTTTCATTAAGTGTTAAGTTTAATTTCTTAATCCTAAAATACATGCGCGACCGAAAGAACAGGTGTTTGGTTTTGTAATCACATTCAATCTTTTCAGACAAATCAATCTTTGCAAATATTTTTCCCTGATTTTAACTGAAGTCCAGACCCATTGAAATTATTAAATATAGTATCCAGTTGATGCATTTTTACCACCAATTCTTCTGGAGGTTTCTTTAGGCCCCCTTCGGAGACTTGGTCAATCCACGTGTAAGTGGAAGTATCCGTACTTTCAGGCAAATCTAACTTCTTGCAGATATACCCACTGACATATTCCAATGCATCATATTGTAATTGGTTTAATTCTTTGACGTCTGCATCCACTTCTTCTTTTTCTGCATCTTCAGATAAATCTGAGAAAATATTCTTATTAATCCTAAAAATTTTCAAGCACTTGCGAATAAGGTCTAGAAACGTATAATATAAATACCTAAATGGCAGTAAATATATACATGTGGCAGTATCTAAATAGGTACCTTTTTTTATTGCTCAATGCCCAGTCGGGGTTGAGTCATTGTAAGATGATATTAATTTTTTTCTAATAACGTTCAGTCGGAACTATTGATAACTGATATAAAGGGTACCCCCCGTTAAGATAGGCAAAATGCCCTCACTCTCAGAATTCAATTTTTTAAATTTTTTTACGCTCTGTGCAATTAAAAAATGAGATAACGCGGATTTTTAGCTCGCCACCCCCCTTACCCCTCCCCCCAGAGCCAAAAACGTAGATTTTTAGATTTATTTTTTTTTTAGTTGAGTTGCAATTGATTTAAAAATTTCAAAAAATTCACACATGTAGCTGAGGCTTTTACAAAACATGTCCATTTTTATGGACCCTTAGGTCGAGTGTACATAACCTCAAATTTTTTTTAAACTTTTTTAAAACCTATAACTTTTTTTTGGAGGGGGCTTCAGGTCCATTTTTTTTTGAATTTTGTGTATTTTATCAAAAGCTATCTCTCTGATTTTTTTCAGATTTTTCCGTCAGGTGCACCATCTTGAAAAATCCGGAAAACTGTTTTTTTAGGGGGTTTTTTGGGATTTTCTCCATTTTATAGACTGCAACATAGATCAACTCAAGGTTTTGTTAATAGATTATGTATAATTTGAAATAACTGATATATTAGGATGTTCAAAAATTGGGCGAAACACTTTTAAACCCCCCAAAAACCATGTTTGTTTAAAGTTTTGTAAGGATTTTTGAGGGTCTAATTATTTTTTTTTGAGGTCGATACAGCCTGAATATTTTTTTAAATTTTTTTACGTTCTATATGATTTTAAAAAATTAGGACTCAACGCAATTTTAGCTCACTTCCCCTATATCCCCTCCCCCACAGCCAAAAATGTCAATTTTTCGATTTTATTGTTTTTTAAGTTGGTTTGCAATTAAATTATAAATGTTGTTCTGAAGCTATTTTGTGGCATTATTGCGTAATTAACTATTCTAAATGGGAAATAAGCCACAATTTAACTAAAAAATGGTTTTATTTTCCATCTGTAATGCGATAGAGAGAATTCGATAATCTGTGACGCACTGAAAAAATGGTTTGGACGATCTATATAAATAAGTCAGATTAAATTAAATTAGAAGATTTTTTTACCAAACAACATTTTTGTTTAATTTATTAATATTTTGTATTTTGACAGCGATGTCCGTGGCGGACATCGAAACGTTAATTAAATCATTTTTTAGTTAAATTGTGGCTTATTTCGCATTTAGAATAGTTAGTTATTAAATTATAAATTATAAAAAATTCACACGCACAGCTGAGGCTTTTAGAGAACATCTATTTTTATGGACCCGAAGGTCGAGTGTACATATTATAACCTCATTTTTTTGTTTTTTAATAGGTACGTATAACCTTTTTTGGCGATGGCTGCTAATTTTTTTGTGTTTTGTGTATTTTACAAACTATCTACGTTTGGCTCATAATGCAAATAGTCCCCGCTGTATGCTTGTCCCGTTAGGTAAATTATTCTGATTAATTTTTTTGCACAAACTTACTCAAAAACAGGTCCTTATAACAAATCCACAAGGTGCCAGGCAATACCACGGTAGGAAAATTTTTTAAACATTTTTTTTAACGAATTCAAAAAATCAATTTTTTCACTTCGGACAAATTTGTTTTAGATTCTCTGGATCAAGCTGAGCAAAAAAGGTATCTTGTGATTTTTCTATAAAATTGACTTTTGTCGAGTTGCATGCAATTTTAAATTTAAAAAACGCGAAAATGGCCATTTTCAAGGCTTAATAACTCGATTAAAAATTATTATTATGAAAGTCATAAAGTGACCAACTCAAAGTTTAAAGCCCCCCCTGCAATAACCTAAAGAAATTTTTGTCATTATTTTATTACTAACTATTATTTTTAATAATTAAAAATGAGCGCTAAGCATGTATTGAAGCGGCCGTCCGCGAGAGAGATGTATGGTTCAAATGGAAATCGGTGGGACTTTGCATTTTATCAATGAAATAAGATATCTCTCAGACACTCCAGAAGCCGCTAACGATAAAATGTTTTAATTATCGCATTAATCATTGTAAATGAGTCGAGGGATATTAGTACAGTGAAAATAATAAGAGAAGAACTGGACGATAATTATTATAACGCGCTTTTTTCTACTTTAATGGCAAAAAAAGCAAGCTCATTAGCAGAAACCAATTCAAAATTATTTTGCACATCATATGTGAAACATTATTTGGTTGAAAAGTCTCATTTTTGTTGGCACAAAATATATTAATTTGTCTGGACTAAATTACAGTTATGTTTATCTTGTTACTATCAACATTTAGACAGTGTTGCCAAACTTTATTTTGTTATTTTGGGTGTAAATTTTTTCCACGGATCTCCGAGGGTACAATACAATATTAATTGGACGTTTTAAAAAAATATCGATTGGAAGTCAAAAATACGTTTTAAAAAAATAAAAAAGGAATTTTGAGGTTATATGTATTGTACACTCGACCTACACGGGTCTATAAAAAATAGATATGTTTTGTAGAAGCCTCATAAAAATTTTAAATTAATTGCAACTTTAAACAAAAAAAAAAAAAAAGAAAAATTGACGTTTTTTGTGGGGACAGGGGGAGGGGGTGGTGGGCTAAAAATGCGATTAGTCTTATTTTTTAATCTCATATAACGTAAAAAAATGAAAAAAAAATATTCAGGCTGTATCGATCTCAAAAAATATCATTAAGCCCGCAAAAACCCCTACATAACTTAAAAAAACATGTTTTTTGGGGGGTTTAAAGGTGTTATGCCCAATTTTTGATAATCCTTAAATACTCATTTATTTCAAATTATACATAATCTATTAACAAAACCTTGAGTTGATCTATGTTGCAGTCTATAAAATGGAGAAAATCCCTAAAAACCCCCTAAAAAACAGCTTTCGGGATTTTTCAAGATGGCGCACCTGACAGAAAAATCTGAAAAAAATCAGAGAGATAGCTTTTGATAAAATACACAAAATGCAAAAAAAATTGGACCTGCAGCCCCCTCCAAAAAAAAGTTAGAGGTTTTAAGAAAGTTAAAAAAAAATTGAGGTTATGTACACTCGACCTAAGGGTCCATAAAAAATGGACATGTTTTGTAAAAGCCTCAGCTACACGTGTGAATTTTTTGAAATTTTTAAATCAATTGCAACCCATCTAAAAAAAATTAAATCTAAAAATCTACGTTTTTGGCTATGGGGGGAGTGGTAAGGGGGGTGGCGAGCTAAAAATCCGCGTTATCTCATTTTTTAATTGCACAGAACGTAAAAAAATTAATAAAATTGAATTCTGAGAGTGAGGGCATTTTGCCTATCTTAACGGGGGGTACCCTTTATGTCAGAATTTTGTTTTGCGATAGGGCAAAATTTGATGAATAGGTAATTAGGTATTACTTTGGTCTTCAATATAAAATACTATACACAGCAATTTTGACATTTGAACTACATATTTACCATAGGAAAAATATTGAGTAGGTATATACCGATATATAGCGTAAATTGTAATTAAGAACATTGGATATAATTTATATAATATTTCAAACCATCAAATCACAAATGTTATACATAAGTATATAGTTATCCATCTTTAAATTTCAATCATTTCTGTAAAATTGAATAATTTGTTGACCGAATGAAATTTCAAAAAATTAATTTGTACATTATTTATTTATTAACGGTATCCATTTACAAAAGTTTTAAGAAAGCTATACTTTATAAACAATAAATTTTAAACTATCAAACATTTTAGAATATTAAACTACAACAAACTTATTTTAAGGTACCCTTCAGTTGTTTTTTAAATAAACTAATTTTGGAGACAATACATTAAGGGGTAAATAATAATTTTTTCACACTAACAAGCCTATTGATCAACTTAAATCTCACAAAAATCTCCCCAAAAGCTAAAAAGTCGGTAAAACTCCCATATAAACGTATGTATTCCAGCAGCGGCTACTCTCATTGTGACGTCGACAGAACGCGGTCATAAGGCATAATAATATGTCAAAACGGCAAACAGGTGTATGTTTTCAAAAAAACTTTTGATAGTGTGTAAAAATATTTTATTATCAGCTAATTCATTATTTACAGTATGGTAGTTGACTTTAATAAATACCTTAGACTGTCAAAGAAGAGAGAATTGTTGAACATCGACATCTGGTTCATTCACAAATGCATCAAATTCAAAGTAACACCAACTTTTGCAAAATGTAAGGTACCTTTCACTGCTACTTTAAATTTTAAGTCACAAACAGAAAGGAAATTTCTTCAAAAAGAACTATGTAAACATCATGCTCAATTGGATAAGATTAATGTTCAACTTAAAATACTATATGATAACATTGTAGGAGAGGTGTCATTTGATAATTTCAGAGATTCCATGGCCAATCATTTAGATAATCTAGAGTACATTAAAAATTCTAAATTCAATAGATTAAACAATAAATTACACAATTTGTTAAAAAAGAAAAATAATCATAATAGTAATAGTCAAGACACTAATAGATTGATGGGTTCTTTCAAGTTTAGATTTCACAAACGTACAGTTAACTTATCAAATTGCTCCTTTTCTAATAAAGAACTTGATTTTTTGTCCAACGGATTAAAATTCTCTACTTTAGTACTATTCAACAATAAAACGGTTGAAGAATTTTCAGTTGACATTGACTCAGTTATAGAAAGTTTACCTTTAGACAACATTTCTAGAACCAACTTGAAAAGTAACTGTTTCCTTTCTTTACAAAAAGATCTTATTAAATTTAACAATAATGTTAATAATATTAAAATCAAATATTTTAAACAACTACATTTGATTCGACAAATATCTACCAAATTGTATAGGAATAACCTTATGGTTACTAAAGCTGATAAAGGTAACTGCCTCATTATTATGCATCATAGCGTTTATGTTAAAAAAACTGAAGAATTTTTAAGAAATAACTACTTTGATATTTTAGATAGAAGCCCTTTAAATAAATTAGTTACCAACTTAAAAGCTACCTTATCTAAACATAAAGATTTCCTTCTTTTACATAAGATGAAAGAAAAAACCTTCATTTTGTCAAATCCTCAAATACCAAGACTATATGGTTTGCCAAAGATTCATAAACCAAATGTTCCTATGAGACCAGTGGTTAGTTTTTATAACACTCCAGTTGTGACACTGTCTAAATTCATTAATACCATTTTACAATCTTCAATATCTTTGCAACCTAATTATTCTGTTAAAAATTCTACTGATCTAGTTAATAAATTGTCAGTTATAAAGGCTATAGCGGGATAAGATGGTAAAATCTGCACTCGGCTGGATTCTTAGTTGGGATTGGGCAATCAAAAGTACATAATTCAAAAACCCCCTAACCAAATTTTTAGCTCCCTATGTGACCCCAGGTGTCCCCTATCGAAAAAAATGTGTTTTTTCGAAAAACATTTTTTTGGAGCGATCTTTTGCTTTAAAAAATGTGAAAAAAATTGTGAGTGTACATTATTATACCCAAAATCACACTGATTTTTTTCAGATTTTTTGGATCAAAATTGACGCCAGAAAAAATTTTTGAATTTTTCAAAAAATTTTTAGGTTATGTAGGTAATTTTTGGCTAGCTCCGACAAAATTTTTTTTAGTGTATTTTTTTCCGTTCTTTTTAATGGTAGGGATAGTTTTGCCATTTTCTCGCCGGAAATTGCTCAAAATTCGAAAAAACCCATTTTTTTGGTTCCCCCCCTAATATTTTTAGGGTTTACTGAGCCACCTTTTCTTTAAAAAATCTGAAAAAAATTATGAACATACATTGATGCCCAAAAATATACTGGTTTTTTTTTCAGATTTTTTGGATCAAAATTGAAAAATTTTGAATTTTTCAAAAAATTTTTAGGTTATGTAGGTAATATTTGGCGAGCTCCGACATAATTTTTTTTAGTGTATATTTTTCCGTTCTTTTGAATGGCTGGGATAGTTTTGCCATTTTCTCGCCGGAAATTGCTCAAAATTCGAAAAAAACCCATTTTTTGGTTCCCCCCCCTCATATTTTTAGTGTTTACTGAGCGATCTTGTCTTTAAAAAATCTGAAAAAAATTATGAACATACATTGATGCCCAAAAATATACTGTTTTTTTTTCAGATTTTTTTGATCAAAATTGAAAAATTTTGAATTTTTCAAAAAATTTTTAGGTTATGTAGGTAATTTTTGGCTAGCTCCGACAAAATTTTTTTTAGTGTATTTTTTTCCGTTCTTTTTAATGGCAGGGATAGTTTTGCCATTTTCTCGCCGGAAATTGCTCAAAATTCGAAAAAAACCCATTTTTTTGGTTCCCCCCTCATATTTTTAGTGTTTACTGAGCGATCTTTTCTTTAAAAAATCTGAAAAATATTATGAACATACATTGATGCCCAAAAATATACTGGTTTTTTTTTTCAGATTTTTTGGATCAAAATTGAAAAATTTTGAATTTTTCAAAAAATTTTTAGGTTATGTAGGTAATTTTTGGCTAGCTCCGACAAAATTTTTTTTAGTGTATTTTTTTCCGTTCTTTTGAATGCCGGGGATAGTTTTGCCATTTTCTCGCCGGAAACTGCTCAAAATTCTAAAAAAACCCATTTTTTGGTTCCCTTCCTCATATTTTTAGTGTTTACTGAGCGATATTTTCTTTAAAAAATCTGAAAAAAAATTATGAACATACATTGATGCCCAAAAATATACTGGTTTTTTTTCAGATTTTTGGATAAAAATTGAAAAATTTTTAATTTTTCAAAAATTTTTTAGGTTATGTAGGTAATATTTGGCGAGCTCCGACATATTTTTTTAGTGTATATTTTTCCGTTCATTTGAATGGCTGGGATAGTTTTGCCATTTTCTCGCCGGAAATTGCTCAAAATTCGAAAAAAACCCATTTTTTTGGTTCCCCCCCCCCTCATATTTTTAGTGTTTACTGAGCGATCCGTTCTTTAAAAAATCTGAAAAAAATTATGAACATACATTGATGCCCAAAAATATACTGTATATAGTATTATTGTATTATTATTCTATCTATGTATATTATGGATTGAAAATATAAATATGTAGATATTCACATACTTGACAAGGCGAAAACGGCGGGTTCGAAGGGAAAAATATTCCCATGAGATTTTTTGCATAATCACATTCGTGAGACATCCCAGAATAAGGTTCAAGAAGTCACCCACGTGAAAAGTGGGCCAATTTTTTTTTAACATTTTTTTTAATCATATTGCAAGGACCAGTATTTTTGGCCCGAACAATTTTTTTTTTTAATTTTTTGGACTATTCTGGACAAAAAAGATCTGTTATAATTTTTCTCTAAAGTTGATCGTTTTCGACTTATAAGCAATTTAAAATTGAAAAAAACGAAAAATGCCGATTTTCAAGGCTTAATAACTCGGTTAAAAGTTATTATTATGAAAGTCAATATATGACTAAATCAAAGTTTAAAGCCCCTCCTACAAGATCCTGAAAAAATGTTTGTCATTATTTTATTACTAACCTGTTATTTTTAAGTAATAATAATAAGCGCCATGCACGTGTGCGACGTCTGTAAATGCTGAGTGCAAGAGAGAAGCCATTCCAGCAGTCCAATAATAATTATGCATCTTACTCGCACTCACATTTACAACCGCGTCAATACGATCTAACCGCTCATTTTTATTAATTAAAAATAGCAGCTTAGTAGTAAATTAATGACACAGATTTCTTCAGAATCATGTAGCGGAGACTTTAAACTTTGATTTCTCACTTTCTGACTTTAATAATAATAATTTTTAACCGAGTTATTAAGTCTTAAAAATGGCCATTTTCGCGTTTTTCAAATTTTAAATTGCTTATAACTCGAAAAAGATCAACTTCAGAGAAAAATTATGAGACCTTTTTTGTCCAAAATGGTCCAAAAAACCTAAAAAAAATTAGTTCGGTCCAAAAATATTGATTTTTGCAATTTGATTAAAAAAAATTGTTAAAAAAAAATTGGCCCACTTTTCACGTGGACGACTTCTTGATCCTTATTCTGGGATGTCTCACGAATGTGATTATGCAAAAATATCTCATGGGAATTTTTTTCCCAACGAACCCGCCGTTTCCGCCTTGTCTATACTGATTTAGTAAGCTACATTTATGGAAATAACTTGATTACGGTGCAAACGTGTTTGCTTATTTAAAATGTAACTTTTAACGAATAATTTTATTTACTTTACACCTTTGAAAAGTAAAATTAATAAAACAAATAAAGTTGAAAATAAACGTTTGCCTATAACTGTATGGTATATTTCATGCTGTGAAAACGTTTTTAATAATTACTTATTACTTATTAATTACTTATTAATTACTTACTTATAATTATTTATTAATAACATTAATAATGTCTATATATATTTAAATATTTTTAATATTGATATATTTTTTAAAATAGGTACTCTAGCGTATCAAAAAATTAACTTTCAATTACCTAAACCTAACTTAATTAATAAATACGCAAAAGGTAATATTAATATGGTAGTTTCAATTGAGAAATCGGAAAACACAACTAAGACGAAGAAATATCTATGAATTGATCTATACATAATGTAATTAAGGTAGCCATGTACCTATAGTTAAGGGTTAAGGTTGTCTACTAAAAACATAGGAAAAATATCAACAAAGGGAGTTTGTCGTATTTTATGCATATTCTCTTCTCAAAATGGCTACCTTCCGATGGCTTACATAACCGATTTTTTTTGAAAAATTCAAAAAATTTCCCTGGGTAAAATTTTAATCCAAAAAACCTAAAAAAAATCAGTATGTTTTCGGGCATACAATGTATGTTCATAATTTTTTTCTGATTATTTTAAGAAAATATCCCTCAGTAAACAATAAAAATATGAGGGGGGAAAACCAAATGGGTTTTTTCGAATTTTGAGCAATTTCCGGCGAGAAAATGGCAAAACTATCCAAGCCATTCAAAAGAACGGAAAAAAATACACTAAAAAAAATATATCGGAGCTAGCCAAAAATTACCCTAAAAATTTTTTGAAAAATTCAATAATTTTTTCTGGCCTCAATTTTGATCCAAAAAACCTGAAAAAAAAAGTATGTTTTTGGGCATCAATGTATGTTCATAATTTTTTTCAGATTTTTTAAAGAACAGATCGCTCAGTAAACACTAAAAATATGAGGGGGGGAACCAAAAAATTGGTTTTTTCGAATTTTGAGCAATTTCCGGCGAGAAAATGGCAAAACTATCACAGCCATTCAAAAGAACGGAAAAAAATACACTAAAAAAAATTATGTCGGAGCTCGCCAAATATTACCTACATTACCTAAAATTTTTTTGAAAAATTCAAAATTTTTCAATTGTGATCCAAAAAATCTGAAAAAAAAACAGTATATTTTTGGGCATCAATGTATGTTCATAAGTTTTTTCAGATTTTTTAAAGAAAAAATCGCTCAGTAAACACTAAAAATATGAGGGGGGGAACCAAAAAATGGGTTTTTTTCGAATTTTGAGCAATTTCCGGCGAGAAAATGGCAAAACTATCCCAGCCATTCAAAAGAACGGAAAAATATACACTAAAAAAAATTATTTCGGAGCTAGCCAAAAATTACCTACATAACCTAAAAAATTTTTGAAAAATTTAAAAAATTTTCAATTTTGATCCAAAAAATCTGAAAAAAAAACCAGTTTATTTTTGGGCATCAATGTATGTTCATAACTTTTTTCAGATTTTTTAAAGAAAAAATCGCTCAGTAAACACTAAAAATATGAGGGGGGAACCAAAAAATTGGTTTTTTCGAATTTTGAGCAATTTCCGGCGAGAAAATGGCAAAACTATCCCAGCCATTCAAAAGAACGGAAAAACATACACTAAAAAAAATTATGTCGGAGCTCGCCAAATATTACCTACATAACCTAAAAATTTTTTGAAAAATTCAAAATTTTTCAATTTTGATCCAAAAAATCTGAAAAAAAAACCAGTATATTTTTGGGCATCAATGTATGTTCATAATTTTTTTCAGATTTTTTAAAGAAAAGATGGCTCAGTAAACACTAAAAATATGAGGGGGGGAACCAAAAAATGGGTTTTTTCGAATTTTGGGCAATTTCCGGCGAGAAAATGGCAAAACTGTCCCTGCCATTAAAAATAACGGAAAAAAATACACTAAAAAAAATTTTGTCGGAGCTAGCCAAAAATTACCTACATAACCTAAAATTTTTTTGAAAAATTCAAAAATTTTTTCTGGCGTCAATTTTGATCCAAAAAATCTGAAAAAAATCAGTGTGATTTTGGGTATAATAATGTACACTCACAATTTTTTTCACATTTTTTAAAGCAAAAGATCGCTCCAAAAAAATGTTTTTCGAAAAAACACATTTTTTTCGATAGGGGACACCTGGGGTCACATAGGGAGCTAAAAATTTGGTTAGGGGGTTTTTGAATTATGTACTTTCGATTGCCCAATCCCAACTAAGAATCCAGCCGAGTGCAGATTTTACCATCTTATCCCGCTATAGCCTTTGCCCAGAGATTTCTTTCTAGTTTCATTTGATGTTAGTAATTTGTTTACGAACGTACCAAGAGATGAAACCATTCCTATAGTGGAGAATTTACTTATTAACAATAACATTAATAAAGATACAATTTCCCACTTATTGGGTTTACTTAAAATTTGTTTATCACAAGATTTCTTTTCTTTTAACAACATTATTTATAGACAGGCACAAGGCCTTGCAATGGGAAATCCATTATCACCTTTTCTAGCAGATCTGTTCCTTAACAACCTTGAGATTAATATCTTTGATAATAATTCTTCAAATCACAATCCTTTACAAAAAATCTTGTATTGGTTTAGATATGTGGATGATGTGTTAGCTATTATAGATGGAAATTCCTCAGATGCAGAAAATATTCTAGTTTCACTCAATAATTTACATCCAGCCATAACTTTCACTTTAGAAACAGAGTCTAACAATTCTATTAATTTTCTAGACTTAACATTAACTAGAATAGAGAACAATTTAAGTTTTTCAATCTTTAGAAAACCAACTCAGACTGACCATACTATCCCTAGATCTTCGAATCATCCTTTTCAACAGAAGATGTCTTCTTTTTATTGCTATATCCATCGTTTACTTAGCTTACCATTATCAGATACAAATTTTACTTCTGAATTGGATATTATTAAACAACTTGCACATAGTAACGGTTACTCCCCTACTTTGGTTGATAACATTCTCAACAAATTAAGGAATAAAAGAAACAGATCTCTAGCTTATATTGCGACCCCGGACAACTCCAACTCAGCAGTTATGTATAGATCTATATCATACATAGGTTATCCTTCAGACAATATAGCAAAAATCTTAAATAACATTCCTAACTTAAAACTTTCATTTAAATGCAAAGATAACATCAAGTCAATTTTTCTCATACTAAAGACAAAATTAAAAAAACTTCAAAAAGTGGCATTTATAAATTGTCATGTGGTGAATGCCCTGTGACCTACGTGGGTAGAACGATGCGACCTTCGGATACTCGTATCAAAGGGCATATGTCAAAGATCGATAAATCTAGCTTTGGTCATCATTTACATGCATCGAAACATAGCTTTAGCCCACAAAGAGATAGTAGGATCTTACACAACATACCTTATAATAACTATACCAAAATGAATCTACTATAAGATCTAGAAATAAGTAGAGAAATGAAAAGAAACCTTCAAAACTGTGTTAACACCCAGATTCAATTAAATTGTAAATTTGATCCTATTTTTAAGAAATTTCTTTAGTAAATTTGGTTTAGTATACAGTATACCCAACAATTTATGAAAGTTTTTTGAACATTACTTTTAGGTATTCTTGAGTTTTCGTTCATTGTTTACATATTTGTAAACAAGTAAATATTTGTTATTTGTCTGAATTAATCAATAAGATTTTTAATTTTAATAACAGCTTTCGAACTCTGCTTATCAAATGATATTTCTCCTAAGTATGATTTCATCTAACTTCTTCTACACTTGGTCAAACTATAACAGTTTTGTTTTTTTTTTGGAAGAATTTTGATAACTTTTAATATACACGTTAACATTTCACTTCAATAGTAATAATAAAAAATTTTTTTGAAAATTTAGCTTTAAAATTTAGTATCTTAACTTTAATTTCATTTAACCTATACATGGCTTTTTAGTCATTTTCAATTTTTAATTAATATTTATGAACATAGAGGTCGCATAAGATTGTAGTTCCTTCTTTATCATTTTAATAAATGACAGTCTTCCTCAGCTGATCTGCTGTTCACGTGGGCTCAAAATGGTTTGACTCAGCCATGTTGTCTTACTAATTAATAAAAGAATTTAGATGTAATTTTATTCACTTTAAAGGGTTATTATACCCTATATCCCCTATATACCCCTATATTTTGCCCAGTATCCATGTTTTTTATTGTGTTGTTTAGCAATTGCTCTTCTATGAAGGTTTTATAAGAGGACGTAAGTTTTTCACTTATTTTTTATTTTAAAAAATCTTATCTTAAATATGTCCTTTTAGGAAGCTCTGATGATGACACGTTATGTGTCGAAAGTTAGCTGATAATAAAATATTTTTTTACACACTATCAAAAGTTTTTTTGAAAACATACACCTGTTTGCCGTTTTGACCTATTTAGAAGTGTGTACAAGTCTTGCAGTCTTTTCCAATTCAATTTATAATAATATGTACCAATAGAGAAACCAACCAAGTATTGGAGGCCAAGGGAAAGGTATGGCCAAAAATTGAACAGGACGAAATAAACGCATTTTTTGGCTTGCTGCTACTGGCTGGTGTCGAGCAGATGTGGGATACCCCTGTCAGAGACTTGTTCTTAGATAAATCATCAAATTCACTGTATAAAGCTACAATGGCAGTAAATTGTTTTGAAAATAAAGACGATTCATCCGATTTGACGACCCATGAACGCGTTCAACTAGGTTGAAAACTGAAAAATTTACTTATGTCCGATATGTATGGGAGTTGTTTGTGAAACAGTGCCGAACAGTAATGGTACCAGAATTGAATGTAACCATTGACGAACAGTTACTTGCATTTAGAGGTCGTTGTAATTTTATTCAATACATGCCATCGAAACCTGCAAAATACGGCATTAAATTTTTTTGGCTTTGTGAAAGTGAAACAAAATATGCAGTTGATGGGCAGATATACTTAGTTCGTCAACCTGGTGAAAATATTCAACAAAATGTAGGAGAAAGTCTTGTAAGGTCTTTGGCCGCTTCTATAAACAATTCTGGTCGCAGCTTGACAATTGACAAGTTTTTTACTAGAATCCCTTTAACACAACATTTACTGTCTACAGAAATAACTTGTGATGGGACATTACGAAAAAATATTAAAGAGATTTGCTACGAATTTCAAGCTTCAAAAGAAAGATGCGTTTTTCCTATATTTTTAGATTCAATGATAATTTGACTTTGGTAAGTTACGTGCCAAAAAAATAAAGCTGTCATTATTAGGTCAATGCAACATAATCAATTTGCAGATATTAAGAGTCCAGCAAAGAAGCCCAAAATTATCAAATTTTACCAACAAAACAAAAGGTGGGGTTGACCAAATGGGACGAATAATACCTTACCGTTTGGTACAACATTACGGTTGTAGCAATTTTTAACGCGTTTCTCCTTTATACAAATTAAGATCAACATTTTGCTGCATCAGGAAAAACAAATAAAAGAAGTTACTTTCTCAAAGATTAATAAATGAGTTAGTTTTACCATTTATAAAAAGAAGAGCTGGAAACTCTAAACTTACAAAAACCATCCGAAGACATATGGGTAATTTTATCGAGTTGCCTCAAGAAAATTTAGGGATATATTTGGCTTATACAAAATAAAAGGAGATGTTCCGAGTGCCCTTCACACATTGGAAGAATGGGCACACAAATTTGTCAGAAGAGTAAGTTTCAGTGTTTTAATATGCAAGAATTGGTTTGTGTAGTTTCTTACCAGGTATTTATTATTTGTTTATGAAATATATTTATGCTTAAAATATTATATCATTATAAATAATAGTTATTTATGATATAAGTGTTAAAAGTACACGTTTAAGGACGCATGTGAAAGTTTCACATGAGTGCCTTAAAAATGTACTTTTTAACACGCATATCATACAATATTTTTTCTACGAACGTAATTACAGGACAATATCTACAAAAACATATACTTGAACTTGACTGACATTCTATTTTTATATTTTTTTGACATTACATCAAAATTGCCTATACGGTCAATATGAACTGCAGTGCCATAAACATTTTAAAGCACTAGTGCCTTAAAGTAGTATTTTTAATACTCGTATGGAGTGCTAAAAATTGCATTTTTAACAAGGTTGTAGAAAAAGAAATATTAAATAAATATTAGACAACTATTAAGAAAATATCTATTTTAGTACTTTATTTACATAGCAAGTCTGCGAGACTCATGTTATGCCATAACGTAGAAATATTTTCTTATGCATCCTAGGGTTAAATTTGTTAGTAAAACAAGTAATTGGACTTCGTAAGTTCTAGGTTTTCACAAAAAGTAATCGAAAGTAGAACTGGAAGTCGATATTTGAACGCTTCGTGTAATTTTGCATCGATCGATATATGATTTTATTAATTTTGAGTTATTTTGGCTAAACTTTGGATCATCATTATTTAAACAGAAATGAATTCAAAACAGGAGCTAAAGATTACAACTCAACTTTTCAATATTTCAATTGATGTGTTACATGTATTATTTCTGCGACTATAACAGCACTTCTGGTTAGAACTTTTTAAGCGGAAATGATATAAAATCCAAAACCAAAATTTGTTTTCATCTTGCTAAGGCGCGTCGAATGATATATCGCTTATACTATTTCGGTGACTTTAGAACAGGTCATACGGTTGCAACTCTAAAACCAGAAATCCGATGTCAAATTTCTGATCCTTATTACCATCCTTGGGTTTTAAACTTTCATTTGACATCTCATTTGTCATTCTATCTATATTAATAATGGAGGAGCTGTATTCGCGGACGCAAGACAGATGAACCGACAGTCATGAAACCGAAAGCATATATTTGTTATCATCTTGCGAAGTAGCGTCGAATAATATATCACGTGTACTATTCCGGTGACCTTAAAACAGTACTTCTGGTCGCATTTATAAAACCGGAAGTCCTAGGTCAAATTTCGCACATTCAGTACCATCCTTGGAGTATAAGCTTTCATTCGACACCTCAATTGTTATTCTACCTGGTATAGTGACGGAGAAGTTATATTCGCAATTGGACGGACAGACGGACAGAGAGCCTAGGTCAAATTTCTCACATTTAGTACCATCCTTGTATTGTAAGCTTTCATTTGATACCTCATTTGTCATTCTACCTGGTATAATGACGTAGAAGTTATATTCACGGTCGGACGGACCGACAGACAGACAGCCTAGGTCAAATATCACACCTTTGGTACCATTCTTGGATTATAAGCTTTCATTTAACATCTCATTTGTCATTCTACCTGGTATAATGAGAGAGGAGTTATATTTGCGGTCGGACAGACCGACGGAAAGACAGCCTAGGTCAAATATCTCACCTTTAGTACCATCCTTGAATTACAAGCTTTCATTTGACACCTCATTTGTCATTTTACCTGGTTTAATGAAGGAGGAGTTATATTCGCGGTCGGACGGACCGTCGGAAAGACAGCCTAGGTCAAATCTTTCACATTTACTACCATCCTTGGATTAAAATCTTTCATTTGAAACCTCATTTGTCATTCTAGTTGTTATAAAGACGGAAGAATTATATTCGCGGTCGGACAGACCGACGGAAAGACAGCCTAGGTCAAATCTTTCACATTTACTACCATCCTTGGATTATAAGCTTTCATTTGACACCTCATTTGTCATTCTACCTGGTATAATGAAGGAGGAGTTTTATTCGCGGTCGGACGGACCGACGGAAAGACAGCCTAGGTCAAATCTTTCACATTTACTACCATCCTTGGATAATAAGCTTTCATTTGACACCTCATTTGTCATTCTAGCTGTTATAATGACGGAAGAATTATATTCGCGGTCGGACGGAACGACGGACAGACAGCATAGGTCAAATATCTCACCTTTAGTGCCATCCTTGGATTATAAGCTTTCATTTGACACCTCATTTGTCATTCTACCTGCTATAATGAAGGAGAAGTTATATTCGCGGTCCGACGGACCGACGGAAAGACAGCCTAAGTCAAATATTTCACATTTACTACCATCCTTGGATTATAATCTTTCATTTGACACCTCATTTGTCATTCTACCTGGTATAATGAAGGAGGAGTTTTATTCGCGGTCGGACGGACCGACGGAAAGACAGCCTAGGTCAAATCTTTCACATTCACTACCATTCTTTGATTATAAGCTTCCATGTGACACCTTATTTGTCATTCTAGCTGTTATAATGACGGAAGAATTATATTCGCGGTCGGACGGACCGACGGATAGACAGCATAGGTCAAATATCTCACCTTTATTGCCATCCTTGGATTATAAGCTTTCATTTGATACCTTATTTGTCATTCTACCTGGTATAATGAAGGAGAAGTTATATTCCCGGTCCGACGGACCGACGGAAAGACAGCCTAGGTCAAATATTTCACATTTACTACCATCCTTGGATTATAAGTTTTCATTTGACACATCATTTGTCATTCTAGCTGTTATAATGACGGAAGAATTATATTCGCGGTCGGACGGACCGACGGATAGACAGCCTAGGTCAAATCGTTCACATTTACTACCATCCTTGGATTATAAGCTTTCATTTGACACCTCATTTGTCATTCTAGCTGTTATAATGACGGAAGAATTATATTCGCGGTCGGACGGACCGACGGACAGACAGCATAGGTCAAACATCTCACCTTAAGTACCATCCTTGGATTATAAGCGGTCCTTTGACACTTCATTTGTCATTCTACACATGTGAGAAAAGATACCTGACTCAGTGCCGCCCTCGACGTTCTCGTGAAACGACATGCATAGCTTTAAGTTAAATTGCTTTATATAACATACCTATGTTGGGTTATTACTGTACTGATTTATTTATTTGTGAACTATTACGCAAATTGACTTTTAATTATTATTAAATAAATAAAAGACTTACTTGAAATTGTTTAATTTATAACACTTACAATTTAACACTTAATTCTTCAACAATATATCTAATTTATTTTACACTTACATACTAACTTATTTAATTCATTTGCAAATATTTATTTATCTACTTTAAAAATACAATTCAAACCCGTTCACAAAAACGTAACAATATAATATCGCGTCATTAGTAACTGACTGGCCTGCGAACGAATTTGGGTTCTTTATATATACTTCGGCAGCGCTCGCTCCGAACGCCGTGGATAGGAATGGTATTGTCTCGTAACGCCGAGAAGCTTCGCGAAGAAATAGGCCAATTTGTGAGCGGACTAAATAGTGTCACATTGCCCCCTCCTTAAAAGATGGTTCCTCCTGGAACCTTGTCGGGACTGGAACTGGATGCTGGTATCTGCAACTGGACCCTCTTTTACAACTCCCAGTTGTATAAAAGTGGCAGGGGACGGTCTTCGCTTCGCACCAGTAACTATGCGGATTGCAACAGACTAACACCCGGACCTCGGTGTCTTTAAAAATTTAACTGCGACTGATAGACATGCTCTAAATGTTCGTGCCCGTATCGCATATTCAGTCTCTTTTTAAGCTGCTCGAAGTCATCTGTCTCCTCTACGGCACATCCAAAGCGTCGCCTCGAAGAGCAATAGTGAGGTTTACAGCTTTTTCTTTTTCGGACCATCCGTTCGCTCTGGCCGCCGATTCGAACTGTTTCATGTAGTTGTTCCATGATGACTTTCCGTCGAAATTTGGCACCTTAACACGAGCAAGACTCACACTCCCTTCAACTATCGACTGTGGCTCCAATTAGTATTTGGTTTCATCATTTTTAATGTCTGTTAAGATGGGTTCCATACCTTTGTCTACTTTTTCCGTTTCCTGCATTTTCTTTTCTATTTCCTTGGTCTTTTCTTCAAAAGTAGATTTTATGGACGATATCTTGTCGTCAAAATCCGAAGTGACTTTAGAGATCTCGTTAGTTATTTTGCTGTCAAGGGATGAAATATCACCAGAAACTTTCTTCTCTAACGATGCAATGTCTGTCGAAACTTTCAAAACATCCGAGGAAACTTGGGAAATTTCACTAGAAACCTTTTTCTCTAACGATGTGATCTCTGTTGAAACTTTGTTCTCTAACGACGTAATGTCTGTCGAAACTTGGGAGATTTCACTAGAAACTTTGCTCTCTAACGATGTAATGTCTGTCGAAACTTGGGAGATTTCATTAGAAACTTTGCTCTCTAACGATGTTATTGACGAAATTAAAGCAGCATGCTTGTCTTCAAACACGTAAGTTTCTGGACCATGACCCTCTTCTTTTAGTGCGTTCTTTAGACGTTCAACTAGATCAGTCTTTTTCCCAGTAGAACTCAAGTCCCTTTCTTCCAATTCAAGTCTCAGGTCTGCAATTGTTAGCTTACACAAGGAAGGCATGATCACACACTTTATTTATTACGATTTATATTTAGTTATTATTAAAGATTCCACACTGTATTAAACCGAGCTTATATTACTTATTTATTTTTTATCCCACTTCTGACACCATTTGTTGGGTTATTATTGTACTGATTTACTTATTTGTGAACTATTACGCAAATTGACTTTTAATTATTATTAAATAAATAAAAGACTTACTTAAAATTCTTTAATTTATAACACTTACAATTTAACACTTGATTTTACAACAATATATCTAATTTATTTTACACTTACATACTAACTTATTTAATTCATTTGCAAATATTTATTTATCTACTTTAAAAATACAATTCAAACCCGTTCACAAAAACGTAACAATATAATATCGCATCATTAGTAACTGACTGGCCTGCGAACGAATTTCGGTTCTTTATATATACTTCGGCAGCGCTCGCTCCGAACGCCGTGGATAGGAATGGTATTGTCTCGTAACGCCGAGAAGCTTCGGGAAGAAATAGGCCAATTTGTGAGCGGACTAAATAGTGTCACACCTACAACAATTCGTAAGTTATATCATTGTAATATTATGTTTGTACCTAACTGTTAGTTAATTTTGTAGTTTGTTCCTGATGAAGATGAAAAATTAATAAATACTCATCGAAATATCGAATTCAACAGAATTAAATGTAGTTTCAATCTAAGCCACAGACCGCAATTCCCGATAATTTCAACACTGTTTTATAGTGTTATAGAATATATATATATATATATATATATATATATATATATATATATATATATATATATATATATATATATATATATATATATATATATATATATATATATATATATATATATATTATATATATATTATATATATTATATATATAAGGAGGGGCCAACGCGAGTTAATAGATATCGGCATGGCTCGCAACAATGAAAATACAAAATATGCATAAGACGGAATGCAACCACAGACACGTGTTTCTGACTTATTAGTCGTCATCAGTATGGTATAGCCAAACAGGAGCAACGCAACCAATTTGTGGCTGTAATGTTAGAAGACCCTCAGGATTCGAGAGCAACAACTAACACATCCACGGAGGAAGCTACAGCCACCTGAGGAAGGTGGCTGTTCCTCAGGTGGCTGTAGCTTCCTCCGTGGATGTGTTAGTTGTTGCTCTCGAATCCTGAGGGTTTTCTAACATTACAGCCACAAATTGGTTGCGTTGCTCCTGTTTGGCTATACCATACTGATGACGACTAATAAGTCAGAAACACGTGTCTGTGGTTGCATTCCGTCTTATGTATATATATATATATATATATATATATATATATATATATATATATATATATATATATATATATATATATATATATATATATATATATATATATATATATATATATATATATATATAGATACATGTATCCATGTAACTTCCAAAGTAGATACTCGTAATACGTTGTCACTTCATATATACCGTTTTGCCTAAATTTTTACGAATTTGGCTACTAGATGGTATTAGAAGGCTTATATCAAAAATTTCACTAGAAGTCGCATCGTATCCGATATACTCATAAGATCAGATTTTAGTACGACGGTATATCATCAGCGCTAGTGTCGCTCCCGCACAAGAATACACGTGATATACAAAACGCGTAGGCACTTCCGTATACTACATCGCTCGATGTGACTTCCGTTATTTGGCAACACTGTGTAAACGTTCCCAGACGCCAGACATTTAATTGTTATAGATTTGCGGTCGTAGTATTTTGTGCAGCTGTTATTTAAATATGAGTAATAGCAGATCTGGTTTACTTTCATAGTTAGCGTTAAATTAAATATATTATCTCTATAATTAGTATATTATACATGTACAAAATTCAAAGTGTCCATTAAATAATCTAAATTATTTTTTATAAACCTTATTAAAAAATAAATTTAGGTAAATATTTTTATTTCACGAAATTGCCGAAAATCGCGTATAGGTATTTTGGACCTAGGCTGAAAAGTCAATTTTAGTGATTGTTACGTCGGAAATAAGTAAAAGTATAAAAACACACAAAAAAAATGAAACAATAAATCAAAAGTGATAAATAGTTCTAATAAAGTAATAAATTCTAGTAATAATATGAAATACAGTAAACTCTCTCTTAACGGACACCTCCTTTTGCCGGGCACCTCCTCTATATGGACGGTTTTTCAAACAAAAATCATTCGGCGATATATGAACCTCTACCCTTCAACTGACCACTGACACTCAACCCGGACGTTGACAGTAAAAATGATGTGTAAATGCGGATCTTCTTCTTCTTCTTTTTATGCCGTCTTCTAACCAGGGTTGGCGATCACCTTTTTAAACGCTTCTCTGTCTTTTGTAAAGTGAAATATCTGTTCAACACTGAGGTTAGTCCAATCTCTGATATTCCTCAGCCAAGATTTCTTCTTTCTTCCCAAACCTTTTTTCCCTCTACTCTTCCTTGCATGATGACGTGTAGCGGAGAGTATTTATCGTTACGAAGTATGTGGCCCAGATATGATATTTTTCTTATTTTAATTGTGTTCACAAGCTTCCTGTCATGTCCAATTCTTCTTAACACTTCTTCGTTTGAGACTTTTGCACTCCAAGGAATTTTCAGAATACGCCTATACAGCCACATCTCGAATGCCTCCAATTTTTTACGGATTGTGCTTTTAGAGTCCAAGCTTCTACCCCATATAGTAGTTGCGACCAAACATAACATTGGACGAACCTCAATCTAATGTCCATACTCAATTTCTTATTTGTAAACATTAACTTCAATTTTATAAATCCTTTTTGAGCTATTTCTATTCTGACCTTTATTTCCTCATCTGGATCTAATTGTGAGTTTATAATTGCTCCTAGGTATTTATACCTCTCGACTCTTTCTATCGGTTTACCTCCAATGTCAGATGTATGTTGTCAACAGGGTTTTTTGAGATCACCATTAATGTGGTTTTATTTATATTCATTGTTAGTCCCATCTTTTTGCTTTCTCTGTTAATGATATCTAGAGAATTTGTAAATCGTCTATATTCTCTGCCATGCTTGCGGTATCGTCTGCAAATCTTATGTTATTAATGATGCTCCCTCCAATCCTTACACCTTCCATTCTTTCCCAGAGTGCCTCCTGAAATATTAGTTGGGAGTACACATTGAATAATTGTGGCGACAGCACGCATCCGTGCACGACAGCACGTATCCGCAAATGTGGATAGTAAATATAAAATGAAGAACTTTTTCAAAATATTTTACGATATAAAACTACATTTTTTATTAATTATTAAGCTCAATATTCCTTGTTGGCCTAGGAATAAAACGTTTACATTTCTGATTAAATTTTATTTTAGTCTTATAAATTTTATAAAATTACAATTCAGTCCATTTATACAATCTTTCACCACCTACTTCCCTCTCCTTCTGTTCAATGCTAGTTGTTTCCATCTCCCAATGTTACTTTTCTTTAGGTCTTCGTACACACTGTCCTTCCATCTTTCCCTTGGCCTGCCTTTCCTTCTCTTTTGTTATGGTCTACGTAAGAGTACCATTTTAGCATTCTTTTACTTCTCATTCTTTCGATTTGCCCCAAATATTATTCTCTGTGCTTTGATCGTCATCGTTATCGTTCGCTCTTTATACAGTTTTTCCAATTCTTTATTGGTTTTTCTTCTCCACTTATCTTCTATTTTCACACCTCCATATTATATTGCTCTTAGCATTTTTCTCTTCCATCTTTCTAAAAGGTCTGTTTCTGACTTTTCAGCACCCATGTTTCGCATGCTTTGCGTATGATACTGTAGGTCATTTTTTATCGTTTCAAATTGATACATAGCCCGATCAAAGAACAATCTGACTCAAAAAAAAATAAAGGAAGGATGAAAATTTGGGAATAGGTAGTTGAAATTGTCTATTATTATATAAGAAATGTTTACTACTCTACACACCCTCCATTTTACAAAAAATGGAGGGGAATACCCCTTCTCGGGGGTGAAAATAGAGTTATTTGCGAGTGAATATATTCATTTTTAACAATAAAAATCATGTTTTTAGACGGTTTTTCGCAAATGACTCAAAAAGTAAGTATTTTATCGAAGAAGATATTCTTAGTAAAAATATAGCTTATAAATGGTGAAAATAATGGAGTACGCATGAAATCTGTATACCCAGTAGAAGGGGAGTTGTAACTAATGAAAAGTAGGTCCTTATTCGTCCAATTCCAAATCGAATATTTCAAAGTGAAATAACCAAAAAACGGAGAACTTTCCGGGGAAAACTTATAAAAAATTTTTTTAAAGTGTTTAAAAACAGGTTTATTTTTGTTTTTTTTTTTAATTTCTTACATTAAAAGTAAGTGAGTTACGCTCAAAATATTTTTGCTCCCTTTTATATTTTGGTAAAAACAATCGCAAAAATCACCCCCTAATTAGCATCCCAAATAAAATGAATAGTTACGGCCTCACAAGGTATTTTGTTTATGTATTCTTTATAATGATCTATAAGTTTTATTGGTTCAAACTGTTCAATTTTGAAAAAAATTGGTTTTAAAATAATTTTTTTTTCTGATTCTGAAAAGAATTCTTTTTTTTTCAAAATAACTGAAAAATTATTAGTAATACCAAAAATCTCAAACAGTAATAAAATGTACGTTTTGCTTTTCTGATCATTTTGGATTTTTTGTTTTCCTGGTAGACAAAAATTGGTTATGCTATGACTGTTCAAAATTTGCATACACTCGTGATTAGTGACTTGTTCAAGCCATTTTAACTAAAGCCTTTTCAAAAAGAAGCACTTTGAACCGATGAAACTTACAGATAATATATAAAGAATACATAAGAAAAGTAAAGTGTGAAGCGGTAACGATTAAATTTATTTGAGATGCTAATTAGGGGGTGATTTTCGCGATTTTTATACCAAAAAATAAAAGGGGTTCAGCCCTTTTATTTGCGTAACAATATTTTGGGCGTAACTCATTTACTTTTAACGTTAAAAGTTCTTTTAAAAAACAAAAATAAACCTTTTTTTAAACACTTTAAAAAAGTTGTAATTAATTTTCCCTGAAAAGTGCTCCGTTTTTTGGTTATTTCACGTCGAAACATTTGATTTGAAATTTGACGAAGAAGGACCTACTCCTCATTAGCTACAACTCTGCTTCTACTGGGTCAACAGACTTCATGTGTACACCATTTGTTTCACTTTTTTATAAGCTATATTTTTGCTAAGAATACATTTTTCGATAAAATACTTACTTTTTGAGTTATTTGCGAAAAACCGTTCATAAGCATAAAAATGAACATATTCACTTGCAAATAACTGGAAAAGTATTGACTTAGTGAAAAAACTCTATAGAACAAAAGTTGCTTAAAATTTGTTATTTTATCCAATTCCCGGACTTATTTTTGAATGTATATTTTCAACCCCAAGAAGGGTGTAGCTACAACTCTGCTCCTACTGGGTCAACAGACTTCATGTGTACATTATTTGTTTCACTTTTTTATAAGCTATATTTTTGCTAAGAACACATTTTTCGATAAAATACTTACTTTTTGAGTTATTTGCGAAAAACCGTTCATAAGCATAAAAAGGAACATATTCCACTTGCAAATAACTCGAAAAGTATTGACTTAGTGAAAAAACTCTATAGAACAAAAGTTGTTTAAAATTAGTTATTTTATCCAATTCCGGACTTATTTTGAATGTATATTTTCAACCCCAAGAAGGTTGTATTCCCCTCCATTTTTGTAAAATGGATTCCCCTCCATTTTTGTAAAATGGAGGGGATGTAGAATTGTAAACATTTTCTTATATAATAATAGACAATTTCAACTACCTATTCCCAAATTTTCATCCTTAATTTATTTTTTGGAGGTTTTCGATAAGCTTGTATTCCTTAACAGATCTTTTACACGAGTGATATTTGATATTAGATATGAATACTGTTTACGCTATATTAATTATGTAATACAAATCTGTTCACATCTTTTAACTGTTAGCAACGCAGGCAAAATTTTAACGTGTATGTCGATCCATGAAAGAATTGCTGACCCCATTATTACTCTGATAATAAATACCCTGATAAATTTTTGTGTTTTGACTGAAATATGAATTTTAACTTAATTGTCGAATGAAGATATTTGGGTTCAATAGACGTCATTGTATTAATTTGTAGGTATTAGCGTTTTGGTAAAAATTTCGTAAATTATTTTCGGATTAATTTCACAATAAAATTTTGTGCCTGATCTGAACCATCAACCTATAATATGTACATATAATTAAAGTAACTGAAATAATTTTAGTTATTAAAGTTATTAAAAATTTTAAATTAACATATTCATTGTTGTTCTGAAGCTATTTCCTTGTGGTATTTTTATATTTGTCGTTGTCAAAATACAAAATATTACTCTAGTAATACATTGTTACTCTAGTAATATTTATTTTGATGACACCCGACTTGATGTTCGAAACGTTAATGAAATCATTTTTTTTTGTAAAATTGTGGCTTATTTCTCATTAAAAATAGTTAATTATATCATATTTATTTTTCCCTTAAACGGACACCTGCCTTAAACGGACAGATTATGCGGATCGACTACTGTCCATCCAAGGGAGAGTTCACTGTATAATAGAATAATTGTATCTAATTATTAAAAGTTTTTTGCTTTAAACTTATTTTGCTTAAATATTATATTATTAAATTTAAAATGTCGTTAGTAAACTCCAACTCCAACAATAACCTGGAGCTAAAATAAAATCACTAAAATATTTGTTAAAATTACTATTACCTAGCATCATTTTATTCATTATATTCATTTATTCTTCTTCTTCATCTTTTTGTGTAGACATAACTCTGTCCTGTTTTTTCAATGTGACTCTAGTAAGTTGTCATTCCATCGTTTCCGTGGTCTTCCCACTGATCGCCTTCCTATTGGGGAACCGTCTCTCGCCGTCCTTACTACTCTGTTTATTGTCATTCGGCTTATGTGGTCATTCCACCATTCTACTCTGTTGTTTTTCACCCAGTTATTAATGTTGTCCACCTTGCATCTCTGTCGTATACGTATATCTGCACTTCTGGGTCTATCACATAGTGTCTTACCATCGATTTTTCAAGTGTTTTCATCTCTGCTGTTTCTAGCATTCTTTTTGTCCTTTCTGTATCAGGTTGTGTTTCTGTCGCGTATGTCATTATTAGTCTGAGGACTCTTTTGTAAATTCTGCCTTCCGTTTCTTTTCCGATATTTTTTTTTCTCCATATTTTGTCATTCAGGCAGCCTGCGGCTCTGTTTACTTTATTCACCTGAGTTTGTACTTCGGCTTCGAGCTTTCCGTAGCTAGAGCTAGATAGTGTGATGCCTAGATATTTAAACTCTATGACTTGTGCTATTATCTGACCGTCCAACTCCAATTTACAACTAGATTTGTTGTTATAACCATGCATTTAGTCTTTTTTAGGGAAATCAACATGTTAAATTTTCTAGCGGTTATATTAAATTGGTGCAGCATACGCTGTAAATCATCTTCACTTTGAGAGATTAGTATTGCGTCGTCTGCATAGCAGATTATTTTAAGTTGTTTTTCTCCCATTTGGTATCCTTCTTTTGTTCTTACTTTTTTTATTATTTCATCCATGATCAGGTTGAACAATAGAGAACAAGACAGGGAGTCTCCCTGTCTTATCCCATTGCCAGCTTCAATTGGGTCAGTTAGTTCTTCATCTACTTTTACTCTGATCGTGTTGTTCTGATAGATATTTTCGACCGTTTTAATTATTCCTAGAGGTACCTGTCTTGCGTACAATAAATGGATAACGTCTTTTAATTTGACTCTGTAAAATTCCTTTTTAAAATCGACGAAACATAAGTATGCCGGTTTGTTGTATTCTACTGATTTCTCTTGAATCTGTATCATTATAAATATAGCGTCGGTACATGATCTTCCCGACCTAAAACCTTGTTTGTTCTTCTGCTAATCTTATAATTGTATTCAGTGTGTTTGTTATCACTTAGTGTTGTGTTTAATAAATTAATTCCTCTGTAATTCTCCGGGGGTCCGAATTACAGACTCATATTCATTCACAGAATTATGTTCAATAATAGCTGTAATTGACTAATGCATAGTTTTAATTATTGTAACAATTATTATTACAGTAAACTATATAATATTAATGATACTTTATATATAGAATTAAGCCGTTTAACCAATTAACCAATTAAGCCAATTAACCAATTTCGATTTCCAATGCAAAAATGACATGTAATGAGAAATCAAGAACGTTACCGCCTTCTCCAACGGATTTTTCAAGGGAAGGTAAGTGGTAAAAGAGGACGTGGTAAAAGTGGTAAAATTTACGAACGTGGTATAACATGACTACCATTGAACTGTCCCGCGCTGCGGTAAACAAAGTCAAGATAGCCATGATGATCGCCAACATCCGTAACGGATAGGCACTTTAAAAAGAAGACATTCTTATTGGAACACTAGATACCAATGAATTCCACTGCCAAGTGTGAGACTCTAAGATAACAGATCACGCCCAAAGTACGAGGTAAATTTGGCAGAAGAGACGTTGTGACTTCCAAAAACATGACAACATCGCTGGAAGTGACAACGCAACTTGAACTACCCTATTTACAGAAGCCACAACGTATTATGTCCGCTTCCGTATATACCTATATATATATATACAACATTTATTATGGTAAATCCTTTCCCCTCAATATGTAGACCTATCGTAGCACCCCCTCTTATCAAATATACAATTTTTAAAAAATAATCCCAAGTAGAAAAGGTGGAGGCCGGACAGCCTCTTCTGTATACCGGAAGTCAAAACTTAACGTGCATCAATATATATATATATATATATATATATATATATATATATATATATATATATATATATATATATATATATATATATAAAATAGATGAAATAGAGAATGTGGAAAAATCCCCTTACGAACAATTCACACATCCACCATTTCGGGCTGGGAAAAATTTTTCGAATAGAATCAAAGATCCAAACACCAGTTTTTAGAAATGTGTTTCGCCCTCTTCAACCTCTCTGGGCTCGTCGGTAAAGACAAGAGGTTGAATATCTTTAGACACATTCTAAAATATAAAATTACATTTTATATATATATATATATATATATATATATATATATATATATATATATATATATATATTGATACATGTATCCATGTAACTTCCAAAGTAGATACTCGTAATACGTTGTCACTTCATATATACCGTTATGACTTCCGATTTCGGAAGTCACAACGTTTTGCCTAAATTTTTACGAATTTGGCTACTAGATGGTATTAGAAGGCTTATATCAAAAATTTCACTAGAAGTCACATCGTATCTAATATACTCATAAGATCAGATTTTAGTACGACGGTATATCATCAGCGCTAGTGTCGCTCCCGTACGAGAATACACGTGATATACACAACGCGTAGGGACTTCCGTATACCACACCGCTCGTTGTGACTTCCGTTATTTGGCAACGCTGTGTAAACGTTCCCAGACGCCAGACATTTCATTGTTATAGATTTGCGGTCGTAGTATTTTGTGCAGCTGTTATTTAAATATGAGTAATCGCAGATCTGCTTTGCTTTCATAGTTAGCGTTAAATTAAATATATTATCTTAGTCCATTCTTTCACGGTTTTTGCTCTAAATTTTAAAGAACCGCTTGGATTGATATGAAATTTGGCATACGTATAGCTTACATGTCAAAGAAAAAAAGTGATATTGTTCTGATGTGTGCTTTTGCCCTGGGGGTGACTTTCACCCCCTCTCGGTGGTGAAAATATATATGTCTAAAATAAGTCCGGAAATGGGTAAACTGACTAATTTTAAGTAACTTTTGTTCTATAGAGCTTTTTCGCTAAGTCAACACTTTTCGAGTTATTTGCGAGTGAATATGTCCATTTTTCAACAAAATAACCAAATTTTTAGACGGTTTTTCGCAAATAACTCAAAAAGTAAGTATTTTGTCGAAAAAAACGTTCTTAGCAAAAATATAGTCTATAAAAAAGTAAAAAAAAATGGTGTACGAGTTAGGTCTCTGGATCTCGTAGAACCAGAGTTATAGCCAATGAAAAATCGATTCATATTCACTAAATTTCAAATAGATTATTTCGACGTGAAATATCCAAAAAATTAAGCACTTTTTTGGGGAAAATCCATTTTAACTTTTTTAAAGTGTTTAAAAAAATGTTTATTTCTGTTTTTACAAAACGTTTCTAGCATTAAATTTAAGCAAGTTACGCTCAAAATAAAGTTGGTCCCTTTTGTTTTTGCAAAAAAAAATCGGGAAGACCACCCTCTAATTAGCAGCTTAAATGAGATTAATCGTTACCGCTCCACAAATTATTTTACTTATGTTGTGTTTATATGATCTGTAAGTTTCATCGGTTCAAAGTGCTTATTTTTGAAAAAATTTGGTTTCAAAGTAAAAATTTTAAAAATTTAAATTTTGAAAAATATGCTTTTTTTCAAAATAACTTAAAAATTGTTAGAGATACCAAAAATCTCGAAAAAAAAAAGTCAGATTTGCTTTTCTGAATATCATGTATTTTTTGTTTTTCTGTTAGACAAAAATTGATTAAGATTTGGTGTTTCTAAATTTTCATACATTCGTAATCAGTGACTCGTTCAACCCTTTTTAACTACAGCCCTTTCAATAATAAGGACTTTGAACCGATGAAACTTACAGATCATATAAACAATATATACACGAGTCAAGAAACTTGTAAGTCGTAACGATTAAGTTCATTTAAGATACTAATTAGGGGGTGATTTTCTCGTTTTTTTTACCAAAAACAAAAGGGACTAACTTTATTATTTTGAGCGTAATTTGTTTAACTTTGATGCTAGAAATTTTTTTTATAAAACAAAAATGAAGCTTTTTTTAAACACTTTAAATAAGTTGTAATGAGTTTTCCCCGAAATGTGCTTCATTTTTGGTTATTTCACGTTAAAGTATTCCATTTGGAATTTGAAGAATATGAACCTATTTTCCATTAGTAATAACTCTGCTTCTACCAGGTATAGAGACGTGATATATACACCAATTTTTAAAAATTTTTACAGGCTATATTTTTGCTTGGAATGTTTTTTCGACAAAATACTTACGATTTGAGTTATTTGCGAAAAACCGTCTAAAAGCGTGGTTATTTTGTTGAAAAAATGAACATATTCACTGCCAAATAACTCAAAAAGTATTGACTTAGTGAAAAAACTCTATAGAACAAAAGTTACTTAAAATTAGCCAGTTTATCCATTTCCTGACTTTCTTTGGACGAATATTTTTTCACCCCCAAGAGGGGGTGAAAACCACCCCCAGGGCAAAAGCACATATCGGCACAATATCACTTTTTTTCTTTGACTTGTTAGCTATGTGTATGCCAAATTTCATGTCAATCCAAGCGGTTCTTTAAAATTTAGAGGTTTTGCAATATTTTACCGTTAAAGAACGGACTATTTCTATAATTAGTATATTATACATGTACAAAATTCAAAGTGTCCATTAAATAATATAAATTATTTTTTAATAACCTTATTAAAAAAAAATTTAGGTAAATATTTTCATTTCACGAAATTGCCGAAAATCGCGTATAGGTATTTTGGACCTAGGCTGAAAAGTCAATTTTAGTGATTGTTACTTCGGAAGTAAGTAAAAGCATAAAAACACACAAAAAAATTGAAACAATGAATTAAAAGTGATAAATAGCTCTAATAAAGTAATAAATTCTAGTAATAATATGAAATACAGTAAACTCTCTCTTAACAGACACCTCCCTTTGCCGGGCACCTCCTCTATATGGACGGTTTTTCAAACAAAAATAATTCGGCGATATATGAACCTGTACCCTTCAACTGACAACTGACACTCAACACCGGACGTTGACAGTAAAAATGATGTGTAAATGCGTATCTTCTTCTTCTTCTTATGCCGTCTTCTAACCAAGGTTGGCGATCACCTTTTTAAACGCTTCTCTGTCTTTTGCAAAGTGAAATATCTGTTCAACACTGAGGTTAGTCCAATCTCTGATATTCCTCAGCCAAGATTTCTTCTTTCTTCCCAAACCTTTTTCCCCGCTACTCTTACTTGCATGATGACGTGTAGCAGAGAGTATTTATAGTTACGAAGTATGTGGCCCAGATACGATGTTTTTCTTATTTTAATTGTGTTCATAAACTTCCTGCCATGTCCAATTCTTCTTAACACTTTTTCGTTTGAGACTTTTGCAGTCCAAGGAATTTTCAGAATACGCCTATACAGCCACATCTCGAATGCCTCCAATTTTTTTACGGATTGTGCTTTTAGAGTCCAAGCTTCTACCCCATATAGTAGTTGCGACCAAACATAACATTCGACGAACCTCAATCTAATGTCCATACTCAATTTCTTATTTGTAAACATTAACTTGAATTTTATAAATCCTTTTTGATTTTTTTATTTTTTATAACACTATTTCTATTCTCACCTTTATTTCCTCATCTTGATCTAATTGTGAGTTTATAATTGCTCCTAGGTATTTATACCTCTCGATTCTTTCTATCGGTTTACCTCCAATGTCAGATGTATGTTGTCAACAGGGTTTTTTGAGATCACCATTAATGTGGTTTTATTTATATTCATTGTTAGTCCCATCTTTTTGCTTTCTCTGTTAATGATATATAGGAGAATTTGTAAATTGTCTATATTCTCTGCCATGATTGCGGTATCGTCTGCAAATCTTATGTTATTAATGATGCTCCCTCCATTCCTTACACCTTACACCTTCAATTCTTTCCCATAGTGCCTCCTGAAATATTAGTTGGGAGTACACATTGAATAATTGTGGCGACAGCACCCATCCGTGCACGACAGCACGTATCCGCAAATGTGGATAGTAAATATAAAATGAAGAACTTTTTCCAAATATTTTACGATATAAAACTACATTTTTTATTATTTATTAAGCTCAATATTCCTTGTTGGCCTAGGAATAAAACGTTTACATTTCTGATTACATTTTATTTTAGTCTTATAAATTTTATATAATTACAATTCAGTCCATTTATACAATCTTTCACCACCTACTTCCCTCTCTTTCAGTTCAATGCTAGTTGTTTCCATCTCTCAATGTTACTTTTCTTCAGGTCTTCGTACACACTGTCCTCCCATCTTTCTCTTGGCCTGCCTTTCCTTCTCTTTTGTTATGGTCTACGTAAGAGTACCATTTTGGCATTCTTTTACTTCTCATTCTTTCGATTTGCCCCAAATATTATTCTCTGTGCTTTGATCGTCATCGTTATCGTTGGCTCTTTATACAGTTCTTCCAGTTCTTTATTGGTTCTTCTTCTCCACTGATCTATTTTCGCCCCTCCATATTATATTGCTCTTAGCATTTTTCTCTGCAATCTTTCTAAAAGGTCTGTTTCTGACTTTTCAGCACCCCTGTTTCGCATGCTTTGCATATGATACTGTAGGTAATTGTTTTATCGTTTCAAATTGATACATAGCCCGATCAAAGAACAATCTGACCCAAAAAAAATAAAGGAAGGATGAAAATTTGGGAATAGGTAGTTGAAATTGTCTATTATTATATAAGAAAAAGTTAACTACTCTACACACCCTCCATTTTACAAAAATGGAGGGGAATACCCCTTCTCGGAGGTGAAAAATATAGAGTTATTTGCGAGTGAATATATTCATTTTTAACAACAAAAAACATGTTTTAGACGGTTTTTCGCAAATAACTCAAAAGTAAGTATTTTATCGAAGAAGATATTCTTAGTAAAAATATAGCTTATAAATAGTGAAAAGAGTGGAGTACGCATGAAATCTGTATACCCAGTAGAAGCGGATTTGTAACTAATGAAAAGTAAGTCCTTATTCGTCAAATTCCAAATCGAATATTTTAAAGTGAAATAACCAAAAAACGGAGAAATTTCCGGGGAAAACTTATTAATTTTTTTTTAAAGTGTTTAAAAACAGGTTTATTTTTGTTTTTTTTTTTAACTTCTAACATAAAAATAAGTGAGTTACGCTCAAAATATTTTTGCTCCCTTTTATATTTTGGTAAAAACAATCGCGAAAATCACCCCCTAATTAGCATCCCAAATAAAATGAATCGTTACTGCTTCACAAGGTATTTTGTTTATGTATTCTTTATAATGATCTATAAGTTTTATTGGTTCAAACTGTTCATTGAAAAAAATTGGTTTTAAAATAAAAAAAAATTTCTGATTTTGAAAAAAATTCCTTTTTTTTTCAAAATAACTGAAAAATTATTAGTAATACCAAAAACCTCAAACAGTAATAAAATGTACGTTTTGAGTTCTGATTATTTTGGATTTTTTGTTTTCCTGGTAGACAAAAATTGGTTATGCTAAGACTGTTCAAAATTTGCATACACTCGTGATTAGTGACTTATTCAAGCCATTTTAACTAAAGCCATTTCAAAAAGAAGCACTTTGAACCGATGAAACTTACAGATCATATAAAGAATACATAAGAAAAGTAAAGTGTGAAGCGGTAACGATTAAATTTATTTGAGATGCTAATTTGGGGGGTGATTTTCGCGATTTTTATACCAAAAAATAAAAAGGGTTGAGCCCTTTTATTTGCGTAACAATATTTTGAGCGTAACTCACTTACTTTTAACGTTAAAAGTTCTTTTAAAAAACAAAAATAAACCTTTTTTTAAACACTTTAAAAAAGTTGTAATTAATTTTAACTGAAAAGTGCTCCGTTTTTTGGTTATTTCACGTCGAAACATTTGATTTGAAATTTGACGAAGAAGGACCTACTCCTCATTAGCTACAACTCTGCTTCTACTGGTTCAACAGACTTCATATGTACACCATTTGTTTCACTTTCTTATAAGCTATATTTTTGCTAAGAATACATTTTTCGATAAAATACTTACTTTTTGAGTTACTTGCGAAAAACCGTTCATAAGCATAAAAATGAACATATTCACTTGCAAATACATAACTCGAAAAGTATTGACTTGGTGAAAAAACTCTATAGAACAAAAGTTGCTTAAAATTAGTTATTTTATCCAATTCCGGACTTATTTTGAATGTATATTTTCAACCCCAAGAAGTGTGTATTCCCCTCCATTTTTGTAAAATGGAGGAGATGTAGAATTGTAAACATTTTCTTATATAATAATAGACAATTTCAACTACCTCTTCCCAAATTTTCATCCTTAATTTATTTTTTGGAGGTTTTCGATAAGTTTTGTATTTCTTGATCGGGCTAACAGATCTTTACACGAGTGATATTTGATATTCGGTATGAATACTGTTTACGCTATATTAATTATGTAATACAAATCTGTTCACATCTTTTAACTGTTAGCAACGCAAGCAAAATTTTAATGTGTAAGTATGTCGATCCATGAAAGAATTGCTGACCCCATTATTACTCTGATAATAAATACCTCGATAAATTTTTGTGTTTTGACTGAAATATGAATCTTAACTTAATTGTCGAATGAAGATATTTGGGTTCAATAGACGTCATTGTATTAATTTGTAGGTCTTAGCGTTTTGGTTAAAATTTCGTAAATTATTTTCGGATTAAATTTCACAATAAATTTTGTGCATGATCTGAGCCATCAACCTATATGTACATATAATTAAAGTAACTGAAATAATTTTAGTTATTAAAGTTATTAAAAATTTTAAATTAACATATTCATTGTTGTTCTGAAGCTATTTCCTTGTGGCATTTTTTATTTGTCGTTGTCAAAATACAAAATATTACTCTAGTAATACATTGTTACTCTAGTAATATTTATTTTGATGACACCCGACTTGGGCGTCGAAACGTTAATGAAATAATTTTTTTAGTAAAATTGTGGCTTATTTCTCATTAAAAATAATTAATTATATCATATTTGTTTTTCCCTTAAACGGACACCTGCCTTAAACGGACAGTTTATGCGGATCAACTACTGTCCAAGGGAGAGTTCACTCTATAATAGAATAATTGTATCTAATTATTAAAAGTTTTTTGCTTTAAACGTGTGCAGAAATACATCATATTAACAGAGCTCGGAAAATAAGCACTTAAAAATTCTAAAAATGTTTTAAACAAATTGTTACAGTTGCTATTTTTGTGCCGTAAAAAATTTTTTGGATCACTGTTACTGTTAAAAAAACTGACACTGACACTGACTTTGGATCACTGACAAACTCCCTGAGCGTTTTTTGCAATTACAGGATTTGCAACATTTTGTTTTTTATTTGTTACTAAGCTCGATTTTCTTGGCCGGAGTGTATCTACCTTTATATTGTTCATAATATTTTATTATTCAATATTATATTATTAAATTTAAAATGTCGTTAGTAAACTCCAACTCCAACAATAACCTGGAGCTAAAATAAAATCACTAAAAATATTTGTTAAAATTACTATTACCTAGCATCATTTTATTCATTATATTCATTTATTCTTCTTCTTCATCTTTTTGTGTAGACATAACTCTGTCTGTTTTTCAATGTGACTCCAGTAAGTTGTCATTCTATCGTTTTCGTGGTCTTCCCACTGATCGCCTTCCTATTGGGGAACCGTCTCTCGCCGTCCTTACTACTCTGTTTATTGTCATTCGGCTTTTGTGGTCATTCCACCATTCTACTCTTCTGTTTTTCACCCAGTTATTAATGTTGTCCACCTTGCATCTCTGTCGTATACGTATATCTGCACTTCTGGCTCTATCACATAGTGTCTTACCATCGATTTTTCGAAGTGTTTTCATCTCTGCTGTTTCTAGCATTCTTTTTGTCCTTTCTGTATCAGGTTGTGTTTCTGTCGCGTATGTCATTATTAGTCTGAGGACTCTTTTGTAAATTCTGCCTTCCATTTCTTTTCGATATTTTTATTTCTCCATATTGTGTCATTCAGGCAGCCTGCGGCTCTGTTTACTTTATTCACCTGAGCTTGTACTTCGGTTTCGAGCTTTCCGTAGATAGAGCTAGATAGTGTGATGCCTAGAGATTTAAACTCTATGACTTGTGCTATTATCTGACCGTCCAGCTCTAATTTACAACTAGATTTGTTGTTATAACCATGCATTTAGTCTTTTTTGGGGAAATCAACATGTTAAATTTTCTAGCGGTTATATTAAATTGGTGCAGCATACGTTGTAAATCATCTTCACTTTGAGAGATTAGTATTGCGTCGTCTGCATAGCAGATTATTTTAAGTTGTTTTTCTCCCATTTGGTATCTTTCTTTTGTTCTTACTTTTTTTTATTATTTCATCCATGATCAGGTTGAACAATAGAGAACAAGACAGGGAGTCTCCCTGTCTTATCCCATTGCCAGCTTCAATTGGGTCAGTTAGTTCTTTATCTACTTTTACTCTGATCGTGTTGTTCTGATAGATATTTTCGATCGTTTTAATTATTCCTAGAGGTACCTCTCTTGCGTAAAATAAATGGATAACGTCTTTTAATTTGACTCTGTCAAATTCCTTTTTAAAATCGACGAAACATAAGTATGCCGGTTTGTTGTATTCTACTGATTTCTCTTGAATCTGCCTCATTATAAATATAGCGTCGGTACATGATCTTCCCGACCTAAAACCTTGTTGTTCTTCTGCTAATCTTATAATTGTATTCAGTGTGTTTGTTATCACTTAGTGTTGTGTTTAATAAATTAATTCCTCTGTAATTCTCCGGGGGTCCGAATTACAGACTCATATTCATTCACAGAATTATGTTCATTAATAGCTGTAATTGACTAATGCATAGTTTTAATTATTGTAACAATTATTATTACAGTTAAACTATATAATATTAATGATATTTTATATATAGAATTAAGTCAATATATAGAATTAAACAAAGTCAAGATAGCCATGATGATCGCCAACATCCGGAACGGGTAGGCACTTTAAAAAGAAGACATTCTTATTGGAACGCTAGATACCAATGAATTCCACTGCCAAGTGTGAGACTCTAAGATAACAGATCACGCTCAAACTACGAGGTAAATTTGGCAGAAGAGACGTTGTGACTTCCAAAAACATGACAACATCGCTGGAAGTGACAACGCGACTTGAACTACCCTATTTACAGAAGCCACAACGTATTATGTCCGCTTCCGTATATACCTATATATATACAACATTTATTATGGTAAATCCTTTCCCCTCAATATGTAGATCTATCGTAGCACCCCCCCTCTTATCAAATATACAATTTTTAAAAAATAATCCCAAGTAGAAAAGGTGGAAGCCAGACAGCCTCATCTGTATACCGGAAGTCACAACTTAACGTGCATCAATATATATATATATATATATATATATATATATATATATATATATATATATATATATATATATATATATATATATAAAACAGATGAAATAGAGAATGTGGAAAAATCCCCTTACGAACAATTCACACATTTCAAGGATCTACATCTCATATATATATATATATATATATATATATATATATATATATATATATATATATATATATATATATATATATATATATATATATATATATATATATATATATTATATATATATAAAACAGATGAAATAGAGAATGTGGAAAAATCCCCTTACGAACAATTCACACATTTCAAGGATCTACATCTCATATATATATATATATATATATATATATATATATATATATATATATATATATATATATATATATATATATATATATATATATATATATATATATATAATATATATATATATATATATATATATATATATATATATATATATATATATATATATATATATATATATATATATATATATATATATATATATATATATATATATATATATATGATTATTAATATGTAGTGACTGTTAATAATACAAAATGAATAATTTTGGGGAATGCAGTCAATGTGTTTTGGGCTGATTAGAAGAATTTTTATGTTTTTTATAAGTATGTTAGTTATTTTGTAAACCACGAGCAGTAAGTTGTTATTTTTCTAGTTTTCATCTAAAATTAAACATTTGTATTTTTAGATTGTCTTGATAAAGGAAATAAATAGTCCGAAAGCTCGACAAAAGTTCAAAGTGTTTCTCTTCTAATCAGCCCAAAACACATTGACTGCATTCCCCAAAATTATTCATTTTATATATATATATATATATATATATATATATATATATATATATATATATATGTATATATATATATATATATACAAACAAGTGGTTTATTAGGGTTGCAGTCAGAAGTTTGGCCAGGATATCAAAGAAACACTCTTTTGACTTTTTGTCTAGCTTTCGGGGTTGTTTGACCCCTTTATCAAGACTCTGTAATATAAAACAAAAATGTAAGTATTTTAAAATATTACATTGTTTTAGTAAACCTACTAGTTACTAAAACAATGTAATATTTTAAAATACTTACATTTTTGTTTTATATTACAGAGTCTTGATAAAGGGGTCAAACAACCCCGAAAGCTAGACAAAAAGTCAAAAGAGTGTTTCTTTGATATCCTGGCCAAACTTCTGACTGCAACCCTAATAAACCACTTGTTTGTTGATATTGACAGTCACTAATATCCAGTATTTCTTATATATATATATATATATATATATATATATATATATATATATATATATATATATATATATATATATATATATATAAATTTTTGGTATTTTTCGGGTTCTGTCGGTCAGGAATTAAAACAATTCTATTTTTTTGACTTCATCAGAAGTGCACTACAAATTTACAAGAACAAAGGTATAAGCAACATAAGAAAAATTACATAAAACACTACTTACAATGTGGAATTGTTGACAAATAAACAAAACAAACATTGGTAACACACTCTTACAATTAGACTAACATTTTTAAAATGAAACAAATTAAATATAGATAAATGATAAAAGACGATAAAAAATGTACATTAATGACTAGTTTATGTGTATAGATAAAATAAGCATAAATGGTAAATGTTGTATCTATAATTTTAATTAAATAGATTGCAGAATATTGCAGTATATATTGCTGAGTTGGTTGGTGTCAGCCTTATAGTTAATTACATTTTTTGTTTTTGTGATGTAACACATTTCGAGAAATAGCCTGTTTTTATAGCGTTGTACTGTTTGTAGTATTTCAACATTGGTATAATCAAACTGATGACCTGTGTTGATGCAGTGATCGACTACAGCGCATGTATTTTTATATTTCTGGCAGTCACTTTTGTTTGAGTAATACGTTGTTTCAGCCATTGGCTTGTTTGTCCAATATAGAAACCGTCGCAGCCTAAACACGGTAGTTTATAAATCGTGTTGGTTGTGTATATAGTTGGTGTATGATCTTTTACACGAGAGAATAAACTTTTGTTATTAATACAGCTGTACTTACCAATTCTGATGTTAGAATGTGGTTTAAAGAGAGCCGTAATTTTGTTCGTGAGGTTTTCAATAAAGGGTAATCTTCTGTATTTAAAATCTTGTGGAGCATCTCTATCCAATTGTCCATCATAATATTCGGAGTTGTAAATTAGTTGTTTAAGTATAGACCTCGGGTAACCGTTGTTGATAAATATGTCCAGTAGCTTGAGTTTATTGGTACATAGGAACTGATCATCACATATATGTAGTATTCTATTTTTCATAGCAAGAACTGTACTATATTTCTGGTTTTTGGGGTGGTTGGATGAAAAATTTAAAAATCTTCCTGATGCAGTAGGTTTTTGATACCGATCTAGGATGACGCGATTGTCTTCCGTACGAATTACTTTTGTGTCCAAGAAGGGTACGCTGTTGTTAGTTTCTCTTTCAACAGTGAATTGTATCTTATTATTGAAAGAATTGAAAGTGTTTAAGATGGTGTCGACCTGATTAATTGGTACGGAACAGATGATGTCATCGACATATTTATATAGGAAAGGCAGTGTGAATGGAAGGTTGGTTATGGTGTTTTCTATTAGATAATCTAAAACAATAAGTGCCAGTATATTACTTATCGGACTACCCATAGGAGTTCCAAAGGTTTGACGATAAAATATGCTGTTGAATGAAAAGTAAGCATTTTTAAAAATGAATTTTAACAACGTCAAAAAATTGTCTCTATTTAGAATTGTGTATGATGTTATTAGTTCCCATTTTAGATCTATAATTGCATATACTAAGTCTTCTGGAATATTAGTGAATAGAGAGATTGCATCTAGAGAAATTAATACATAATTATTAGGCAATTTTGTACCTCTGATCCTATTTACAAATGTGAACGTATCTTTAACATTAAAATCTGTCATATCTTCAAAGGCATTCTGTAAGATGTTACATAAAAACTTTGATATATTATAAGTAAGAGAATTTATTGAGCTAGTTATGGGGCGTAGAGGGAAATTTTCTTTATGTACTTTTGGTAGACAGTACAGTTTTGGAAAGGACGAATTGTAGATAGTAAGTTCTTTTGCCTGTTGATCAGTAAGTTGTTTTTCGGATTTTAGTCTTTTTATTATATTGTTGAATGAAGTCTGTATTGATGATGTTGGATCTTTAGGTAGCTGTATATATGTCAAAGGGTCATTAAGCAGTAACTCAGTTTTTCTTATATAGTCATCCTTGTTAAGGGCAACAGTACAACCCCCTTTATCAGACTCCAAAATAAGCAATTCAGGATGAGATTGAAGAAAAGTTTGTGTTTTTTTATACATAATATTTAGGTGAGACGGTTGATTGTTTTTTGAATGATGCAAAAAGTTCGTCACTATATTTGTGGCTTTGGCCCTAATAAGATCTCGTGATGTACCTGGAACATCATCAATAATATTTTCCATATCAGCAAGAAAGATATCTAGTCTTAAGTCACTATGTACAGACGGTATCGCAAACTTTGGACCAAGAGAGAGGAAGTCAGAAATATCTTGTGGTATTACTATATTGGATATGTTTTTAAACCATGCGCTATTGCCTTTAAATAGATACTCATCAGTTGACTGATGTTGATAGAGCTTTTCAAATTTTTTAACATTGTGTTGTTTCATTTTCTTAAAATTGGTATTGAAATATCGTTTTAAACAGGCTTCAAAATCACTTAAAATATTGAAAGGTATTTTATCTGATAATTTAAGTTTTATACTTGTAATAGTATTTTGATATCTCGAAATGTTTTTACATGTTATTTTTATTTCTAAAGATATAGTACAAAGGTACAAAATTGCCTAATAATTATGTATTAATTTCTCTAGATGCAATCTCTCTATTCACTAATATTCCAGAAGACTTAGTATATGTAATTATAGATCTAAAATGGGAACTAATAACATCATACACAATTCTAACTAGAGACAATTTTTTGGCGTTTTTAAAATTCATTTTTAAAAATACTTACTTTTCATTCAACAGCACATTTTATCGTCAAACCTTTGGAACTCCTATGGGTAGTCCGATAAGCAATATACTGGCACTTATTGTTTTAGATTATCTAATAGAAAACACCATAATCAACCTTCCATTCACACTGCCTTTCCTATATAAATATGTCGATAACATCGTCTGTTCCGTACCAATTAATCAGGTCGACACCATCTTAAACACTTTCAATTCTTTCAATAATAAGATACAATTCACTGTTGAAAGATAAACTAACAACAGCGTACCCTTCTTGGACACAAAAGTAATTCGTACGAAAGACAATCGCGTCATCCTAGATTGGTATCAAAAACCTACTGCATCAGGAAGATTTTTAAATTTTTCATCCAACCACCCCAAAAACCAAAAATATAGTACAGTTCTTGCTATGAAAAATAGCATACTACATATATGTGATGATCAGTTCCTATGTACCAATAAACGCAAACTACTTGACATATTTATCAACAACGGTTACCCGAGGTCTATACTTAAACAACTAATTTACAACTCCGAATATTATGATGGACAATTGGATAGAGATGCTCCACAAGATTTTAAATACAGAAGATTACCCTTTATTGAAAACCTCACGAACAAAATTACGGCTCTCTTTAAACCACATTCTAACATCAGAATTGGTAAGTACAGCTGTATTAATAACAAAAGTTTATTCTCTCGTGTAAAAGATCGTACACCAACTATGTACACAACCAACACGATTTATAAACTACCGTATTTAGGCTGCGACGGTTGCTATATTGGACAAACAAGCCAATGGCTGAAACAACGTATTACTCAACACAAAAGTGACTGCCAGAAATATAAAAATACATGTGCTGTAGTCGATCGCAATACATCAACACAGGTCATCAGTTTGACTATACCAATGTTGAAATACTACAAACAGTACAACGCTATAAAAACAGGCTATTTCTCGAAATGTGTTACAGCACAAAAACAAAAAATGTAATTAATTATAAGGCTGACACCAAACAACTCAGCAATATATACTGCAATATTCTGCAATCTATTTAATTAAAATTATTGATACAACATTTACCATTTATACTTATTTTATCTATACACATAAACTAGTCCTTAATATACATTTTTTATCGTTTTTTATCATTTTATCTATATTTAATTTGCTTCATTTTAAAAATGTTAGTCTAATTGTAAGAGTGTCTGACCAATGTTTGTTTTGTTTATTTGTCAACAATTCCACATTGTAAGTAGTGTTTTATGTAATTTTTCTTATGTTGCTTATGCCTTTGTTCTTGTAAATTTGTAGTGCACTTCTGATGAAGTCAACAATCAGTTGACGAAATATTAAGTGACAAAAAAATAGAATTGTTTTAATTCCTGATCGACAGAGCCCGAAAAATACCAAAAATTTTATTTAAATAATATACGGTCGATAATAAATCAAATACTTATATATATATATATATATATATATATATATATATATATATATATATATATATATATATATATATATATATATATATATACATCCCGCTATCATATTGACACCTTTTCACGTTGCAGTCATTTGGCATCACCAAGAAATGCTATCATTTTCTAGATATAAACCGTGAATGTTCGCTTAATACACTGCTTTAGGCTTGGCACCGTTGTCGGATTTTGAGTAATCCGATTTATTTATATATTTTATTCCTTACACTATACAGACAATTTGACTCCCGTAGGTCAAAAACATTGCTTAAACATCATTTTGGTAACAACAGGACGTTGCCAAGATATATATTTTTACGGAAAAGTCAGTACCTAGTTAGATACAAACGATCGTTTCACGTTACAAGTATTCCACTCGCACTCAGGTAAAAAACCATTGTAGGCTCTTGGGTCTGAACGGGTACCTGAACGAGTTTAATAATTCACTTGGCATTTTATTTCATTTAGTTGAAATATATCAGATTCTGTTTGTAACGAATTTCATAATAGCTATTTAAATTATTTTTTTTAACAAAAACAAATTTTAAAGTTTGACATTTGAAAAATTAATTTTACATTGCCATTTTCATGACATAGTGAATGGTTAATTGCATTTATAATAATTGAATGGGTCATTGCGAAACAATATACAGTGCGTCCATAAAGTAAAGCATAAATTCATTATTTCATAAACCGGAGACTTTAAGGAAAAATACCGAAACAGGTCGATTTTTATTTTTAAATTACAATTTTTTGGCATACATATCATACTAGTGACGTCATCCATCTGGGCGTGATGACGTAATCGTTGATTTTTTTAAATAAGATTAGGGGTCATGTAATATCTCATTTGAAAGGGTATGTAATTCTCTATTCAATAATATAAACGTTAATATAATTATTTATACAGGGTTTACGAAATAATGAATTTATGCTTTACTTTATGGACGCACTATATGTTACAATGTGTAAATTTTTCAGGAAACGTAAAAATATTTCCATTAGCAGTTAAAGATTCTGATAGTAATACTATATTTTATATAAGTATTATGGGTTATAAATGCATCTATCTGAAAGACCAAAAAAGTCTAAATGTTGCGTATTTTTTTGATATTATGTTTTAAAGTTTGTGAACGTATGTTGTTTTCGAAATGAAACCATAATTGGTAAAGTTTTTGCTTTATTTTCAACAAGAAACAGGGTAGAAATTTGCGTTAAATGCAACTAGGAGCACTCCCGAATCATAATTATTTACAATGTATATACATTGTAAATTCCAAGTCATGATTTCCAAAGTTTACACATTGTAAATTATGATTCGGGGGTGCTCCTAGTATCATTTAGAGTGTCTTGGTTTGTTTATTTCTACTGCATCTTTACTGTTTCTGTTAACTAATCTAAACGTAGAGATATTTTTTGAGATTCTTTAACTCTTTTATTGCTGGGGTTTGTCACACCCCACCTGTCTGTTAGTGGCAAAGAAGTTCACCTGTCGTATGCCGGGGTAAAACATGACAAACTAGACGTCGAATGAAAGCTTATAACCCAAAGATGGTACTAAAGGTGAGAAATTTGGCCTCCGACTTCAGGATAAAGAGTTGCAACCCGAAGTATTGTTCTAAATTCGCATAAATAGTACAAACTATGTATTATTCGACGCGCCTTAGAAAGACGAGAACAAATATATACTTCCGGTTTTATGCCTGTCTCCGTCCGTCTGTCAGATATAATGACATGATGAGGTCGAATGAAAGATTATAACCCATAGATGGTACTAGCGATTAGAAATTTACCGCGCATTAGAAAATGAGAAAAAAGAAACACTTTTTTTAGTTTTTATACCACTTCCGGTTAAAATGGTGTACCCGGAAGTGACACACATAGTCACAGAAAAATATACTTGATCAATTTACGTGTATTAAGAAGTCGAAACCGAATTTTTAATTCTGGTTTTGATGTCATATGCGGTTAAAAAATTGTCTGGAAGTTGGGCAAACCTTACTCAAAATTAGTCAAATCTTATAGACCTGGTATAGTACCAAAAAAAGTTGATTAATAGCAAGCTGAAAATTTGTTAATAGCTTAACGGTGTCTAGTGGGACAAACTTTGATCTACGGGAACACTGGAACAGGGGAAGTTTTAATTGTGGAACAGGTTAAAAATTTGAAACGTAAGACTACGAAAATATTCCATGTATTTTGTCGGACAGAACTTCCAATTTATTTGTTACCCTTTCATTAAACTCTCGTGCAAAAATCATTGCTGCATGTGGATAATTAAAAATTGCGAGGAAAAGCGCCAGAAAATGTAAGGAAAATAAATGTCTGTAATAATAAATCAATTTAAAAATATTTCGTCTTAAATTTAGAAATTTCTTCTTTGTATAAAAACAAGAGAAATACTGCATATTTTTTATAATAAATGATTTAAAATCGAGTAGTGAAGACAAAACAAAAACTTAATGTGTCAAATTATTGATTAGTTACTGCAGAACTACAAATGTTATGTGGAGCTAGTAGTACGGGATCCGAATATAGGTCGACCTGTACCCATCTGCTTGCAGGATGAAACATTTTTATTAAATTTCATACATAGACAAATATTTCTAGCATGGGTTGCCTATTAAAATCGTGTCATAGATATCCTTAAGGGGGCCGAAGGGGTTGAAACCAATATTCCAAACACCATTTTTTTAAGTATGGTAGATTTATTTTATTTCTAAATTAAATAGGCATATTCAGTATAATTCGTAGATTACTCAAGAAGAAATCCAAAGAGTAGGTACTACTGAAAAATAAGCCAACGGCGGCAAATTTGTAAAAGACACCTCAAAATATAATGAATTTTGCGGTGGATATCAAAACTCATCGTTAGATCATGGTAAACCAAAAATTCAAAAAATTTTATTAGGTTATGAGTTTCTCGAGGTAACGCTGTCGAGTTTTTTAGTTTTATCTAATTTTGACTTTTTGATATCAATCAGAAGTCTAAACAAAGAATTGTTTTGCAAAAAAGGGTGAAAATTCAACATATTTATTATTGTTAAACAAAAAATAAGCATAAAACAAAAATATCTTGACAGCGTTAGCTTAAGGAATGTCTGAAGAAAATATAAACAAAATTCTAAATTAGTTGAGGTGGTCAAGTAACTTTTGTGTTAATACAATGTCGGATTGTATCATTTAACGATCGGTCTGCTTTTCGAGCTGGTCATGTATTTTGTTAAACTAGTTTAATAGTTCACTTCGAGTAGCGAAAAATAAACAATACTTTGTAAAAACATTCAACATTGGTTCATATTCGGCTGTTTTCATATTACACACATCGGCAAAATTATTAGCCGAACACCTTAAAAATGGGACATGTTTGATGTCTCAAATTTCCTAAACCTGTTGTTCGATTTGTGTGATCCTTTCAGTATGTTATAGCCCTATTATTTAAGATTATCGTTGTAATAATATTGTTGCTAGACAGGTAAATATCATTTTATACCGGGTGTATCACTCATACTGTGTTTTTTTTTTAAGTTCGGAACAACTTGTGGAATATTCTAGCATATATAAAATATTAAAATTAAAACTCAATTATAGACTTAAACTTTCTTAACATTTTCCTTTTTGATACATTTGCTTAAGTTGGAAAATAAAAAAGTTATGTGCTTTAGCAGCTAGCCATGTTTTTCATCAATAAATCCTCATAGTAGGGAGGAAAGTATGCTAAATTTGCAGTTACTCGAGCGTTATGGGGACCTATTGGATTGTGAAGAGATTGGTTCTTGATACAGGGGAGTTCGTTAAGGTGTGTCCGAAGAAAATCTATCATTAGAAAAATTCGAAATCATCAGATTAAAATAAAGTAAGTTAAGAATAGGCAAAATAGTGTATATTTCAAAAATCTGACGATTTGAGCGGGGCCTAAGAAAATGGGCGAGTCACAAAGTTTCACAAAAAAAGCGAATATTTCGCGAAATGAACGTCAGATCGAAAAACTAAAAA